>NW_021604700.1:2207469-2230036 GCF_004785775.1 Grammomys surdaster | reverse complement strand
TTCCCCCCCTCTGTGTGTGTGTATGTGTGTGTGTGTGCGTGCGCGGGCGAGCACACATACCTACATGTATGTTTGTGAACCATTCATGTTCCTGATGCCCACAGAAGCCAGAAGATAGCATCAAAACCTGGGAACTGAAGTTATTTGTGGCTGTAAGCCACCAAGTGAATGCTGGGAACCGAACCCAGGTCCTCTGTGAGAGCAGCAAGTGCTCTTTACCACTAATCCAACTCACTAGCCTTTGTTCCTCTGCTCTTGTTTGTTCTTTTACGTGAAAGCTTTACCCAGTGGACACTAGCTAATTGCCTTAACAGTTTTCCCCAGGAGATTTCTGCTGGTTGTTTTGAGCATTTGATCTAATAATATTTTGATAACCATATTTATCAATCTATATATCTGTCATCCCTTACTTTTGGCTTACTGTTTATCTAATGAACTCACTGTCTTAGAGTTTTACTGCTGTGAACAGACACCATGACCAAGGCAACTCTTATAAGGACAACATTTAATTGGGTCTGGCTTACAGGTTCAGAGGTTCAGTCCATAATCATCAAGCCAGGAGCATGGCAGCATTCAGGCAATAGGTGCTGAGAGTTCTACATCTTTATCTGAAGGCTGCTTCCAGGCAGTTAGGCCAATGGTCTTAAAACCCACAGTAACCTACCTACTCCAACAAGGCCACACCTACAAGGCCTTACCTCCTAACAGTGCCACTCCCTGGGACAAGCATATTCAAATCACCACACTCACTCATTCAAAATCCAAAGTATATCTGGTTAAAAAAATTATTGTCTAGAACACAGAGTAACATATCTCCATTGTGAGACACAGGAAATGCGGTGGCACATAGAGAAAGCAGCAACTACCAATTAAAATCCTCCAGTCCAGTCTGGTCTTTCAACTTCAGGCTTGCTTTTTTTTTTCTTTCTTTTTTTATGTATATATATATTTAATCATCTTGTGATGTTTCTTAAAACATAGCAACTGTGGGTTTTCTCACATTATTAAAATTTGTTAACACATCCCTCTAAAGTTGATACATCCAAAATTGCTACATATTGAAAACAAAATAGCACAGGAGAGATTCAAGTGGGTTTTCTTGGTGTTTCGAAGTTTGTGACAACTGTGAGATTGGAGAGTGCAGCAGGAGAAGACAGTCGTCTGTCCTCTCTTCCCTGCAGTCTGGATGAGGACTCAGATCCATTTCCTATAGATGAGTAACTTAGGCTCTATCTTGCTTCGGATAATGACATTCCCCTCTGTAGTAGTGAGGAGACTGACATCACCTGACAAAACAATCTCAATGAAGGTCCAAGTCAGCATATTCATGCCAGAGTCATTATCCACGTGGGCAGGGTCTGAGGAAAACTTGATTTGTAATGTGTATTCTATCAGCCTTTATTCTTGGTCATAGACAGTTGGACAGTTTAAGAAATTAATTTCAAATTTAAATGAATGTAAATGTGTTCTTGGAAAGCCCAAGATCCTGACTTAAAGAAGCTGTCAGCTGTAAAGGAGGAACACTGCTGCTGGATATCTGTCACTGCCATTGTGAGGGCTGGCTATCACACTGCTGAGCAACCACATTCAGAATAGATTTGCCATAGGCAACCAACTCCTAATTCCTAAGTCTTTGGAACTGGAGTTCCGTGAGTGTGTCTTACTGCTAAGAGTGTAGTCATGCTCTTATGTGTAAGGGAGAGTACAAAATAAAAATGGTGGCTTCTAACTCAAGAACAGGTAGATTCATTGGGCATGGAAGCACATATCTAGGATCCTAGAACTCTGGAGGATTAGATACAGGGATGAAAACTTCAAAACCAGCCAGCACAATATGACTCTTCCTCAACAAAACAAAACAGAACAAAAAGAAGTTTGATTTTAAGGTAGGTTCTCCCCCATAGAAAAGACTATTACTAGGTAGAACAATGTCCAATACTGCTATGCAGTGCTAGATGACATTCATGTTTCATAATATATTTAACAATTACTTGTTAGCAATCAGGAGCATTTAAAACTATTTCTAAGAGATGAGATTCATGACACCTGTGTTAAGGAGTTATTGACAGCCGATGACTTGCAGAAGGGAGAGTCATTTTCTCTGGTGTTGTGGCCACTGTAGGTTGACCGCACTCTGTGTTTCTCTTTTGTAACTGCAGGCTTTTCCACCCACACTGAAGTTCCAAAAACAATGACTGAAACTAGCTTGTTCCCATTAGCTCATACCTCAATTAGCTCATTATTGTAGTTTAAGTCCCACCATGTTGTTAGTTACCTCTCCTCAGGTTCATATAACTGTCTTCCTCAGAGTTCAAGGTGAGTCTTCCTGAGAGAGTCTTCCTCTCTCCCACAATCCCAATCTCTCTGCTGGAACTCCCACCTCCTATTTCCTGCCTAAGCTAATAGGACAACAGCATCTTATTGACAGGTGATAGTTACATACAGTGCACATGAGATTCTCTCCACACTACATAGACAGCACTAATTAAGGTCAGTGGGGTGTTTAAAAAAAAAGGAAGAAGAAGTTGGGAGAAGAATGTGGTAGGCCCGGGAGGATATGGAGAGAACAGGTGATGGCTATGATCAAAATACATTGTATACATGTAGAAAGAATAAGTGTATTGTACAAAATATTTTTAAATACTTTAAAATTTTTGTAACTTTAAAACATTTTAGCATGCCTTTAATCCCAATACTCATGAGACAGAGGGAGGTGGATCTCTGTGAGTTCTCACCAGCCTGGTCTATAAAGTGAGTTTTAGGACAGACAGGGTTGTTACACTGAGAAACCCTGTCTTGAAACAAATAGATTTATTGAGGTAAATTTACATATAAGAAAAATGGATGCCTTTATACCCTTTAACCTTCTTTTTTTAAAAAAAATTATTTATTTATTTTATGTGAGTACACTGTAGCTGTCTTCAGACACACCAGAAGATGGCATCTGATCCTATTACAGATGGTTGTGAGCCACCATGTGGTTGCTGGGAATTGAACTCAGGACCTCTGAAAGAGCAGTAAGTGCTCTTAACCGCTGAGCCATCTCTCCAGCCCCCCTCCCTTTAACCTTCTTAATACATAATTTAATGAGAATTGACAACTGCACAGAGCCATAATCAAAATATAGAACAATTCAATTATCCCCCCAAATTTCTTCATCTGCCCCTTTATAGCTAGACCCTGCAGTAATCCCAACTGTCAGCAACCAATGATCTATTTTTTCTTGGTATATGTGATGATTTGAATGAGAAATGTTCCCCATAGACTCATGTATTTGAACACTTGGTCCCTGTTGGTAGTTGTATTAGTCAGGGGTCTCTAGAGTCACAGAACTTATGGAGTGTCTCCATATAGTCTCTAGTCCAACCAACCCAACAAGGGGCAGCTGTGGATGGGAAGTCCAGGAATCTAGTAGTTGCTCAGTCCCACGAGGCTAGTTGTTTCAGCTGATCTTCTGTAGAAGTAGATTCCAAGACATATGCTGGCAAGGAAATGCAAGCAAGTGAAGAAGAGTGAATCTTGCTTCTTCCAATGTTCCTATGTAGGCCTCCGACAGAAAGTGTAGCCCAGATTAAAGGTGTGTGATACCAGCTTTGTCCCAGGCTGACCTTGAACTCAGAGATCTCCTTGCCTCAGTCTCCTGTGATTAAAGATATGTACTACCTTGCCTGGGCCTAAGATTTTCATGACCACTATGCCTCAAGATCTATACGGCAGGATCCAGGTCAGAAATGTATGTCTCGTAGCCTTAAGATCTGGGTCACAGGTGTGCCCTCAAATTCTAGATTGTCGTTCATTCCAGATAGAGTCAAGTTGACAACCGGGAATAGCTATCACAGTAGTGTTGTTTAGGGGTGGTTATGAAACCTTTAGGAGGTGCATCCTTGCTAGAGGAAGTGCATCACCAAGGGTGGAATTAAGAGTTTATAACCTCACCTCACTTCCAGAGCCCTCTGCTTCCTGTGTGCAGGTGAGATGTGATCTCTCTCACATCTCAGGACCTTCTTGCTCCTGTAGCTTTGCCTTCCTCACCTTTATGGACATCTAAATTTCTGGAAATATAACTCAAAATAAATTCTTGCGTAAGTTGACTTTGGTCAGTGTATTTTATCACAGTAACAGAAAAGTACCAACTACATGGTATCAGTTGCTTTTCCACAGCTGGTACTAAAATAGTTGGGAGAAAAAGAAGAAAGATTCGTTTGAGCTCATGGACTGATGGAGTGTGGTAATGTATCTCGTGGCAGCCAGGATGCAGAGCAGAGCCATAACAGGGAGAGGGTATGTCAAGGTGTATGCCCCAATAACAAGCTTCCAATGGCCTTCCCCTGCAACTCTGTCTCCACCGTCTGCATTCTGCCTCCTGGTAATCTACTCAAAATCTTAATCCATTTAAGCATTAAGATACTTATTAAATGTCTGGTGGTGGTGGTGGTCCACACCTTTAATCCCAGCACTTGGGAGAAAGACACAGGCAGATCTCCGAGTTTGAGGCTAGCCTCGTCTACAGAGTGAGTTCCAGGACAAGCAGCGATACTCAAAAAAAAAAAAAAATTGGATTGTAAAGCATTTATAGATCTACAATATATCGAGTCACAGTTCATTCGATTGTCTCGACATGTCCCTGTGGACATACCCAAAGGTGCAATTTACTAATCTCCTATGTAAGTCTTAATTGAAGGAAACTGACAGATTAACCATCAGATTCCCCCACACTGTGTTAAAAACAATCACATAGTAGGGAGGCTTTTATATTGTCTGGTGTTTCTCACCCTTCCTAGTGCTAATCCTGGATGCAAATCCAGGATAGAAAAGAAGACTGGTGCATAACAGCAGAACCCAGAAACCATACTCTTCCTTTCTCCCCTTGCTTTCCTGTGACATATCATCTCCTTGGAAACAGGCAGGAACTATGAATGAAGTAGAGACGAGGAATGAGGTGAATTTGGATTTGCTTACCTGAGCATCCACTCGAAGGTCCTAACGCCCTTAGGAGCTAGGAGACCTATCTTGTATCATTCTTTTCTTTATCTGAGAGACTTTAGAATTTTGAAGGATTTCTGTGTTTGCATATGAGAAAGGAGAAATAAAAGCCAGAAAACGCCCCGGAGGTTAGTGTCAGCTTGCTCCTTTCCTCCACTGAACCCACTGTGTCTTTGGTGATCCTTTACTTTCTCTAGATTCTTGATCTGTCCTTTGAATTAAATCTCTCCATCAAGGTTGTGATTTGGCTCTGTTCCTGGGTTCCACACGATTCCTTAGCCGCTGCCCTTCCTCTCCTTGAACAACTTCTGATATGGGAAGTAATTCCGCTAGCTTCACACCTGCTGTCAGTTTTTGACACTTGTTACCGGCTTCAGACCCAGGCGTATCTTCTGCTTTCTACCTCCCAGCTCTTGCCTGAAGGTAAGGGAACTGACATTATTGCTAACTTGGATAGGACAACAGTAAGTGATAGATAAGTCTATGGAAGACATAAAATCAGGAGAATAGCTAACATACTAGATGACAGGATCATGCCAACGATTTCCATAAGCTGGAACAAAGAGATGAAACTAACCAATCTAAGTTGTAGCTAAGTAGGGTGTTCCAAGCTTAGATCTCTACCATGGGAGCACAGGATGGGGAGTCATGAGTTTCCTTCTGCTACGGATGAAAGTGTCATGTAGGTGACAGAAAAGCAGATTATATTGTATGTGAGTCCGTTGAATGATGTGGTACATGGTACTGTCCCCCCAAAAAAAACATAATCAAAATAATCCTCCTCCCCAACTTTAATATGGTGTGATGTTCTATTCATAGATACAAAGTAGATCACCAAGTGATAAGACTCCAGCTTACCGTATCAGTCAGACCACACACAGCACTTAGAACTCGGGCTGCAGTTGGAGTGTAACACACCCCAAGGCAGATAAAGAGATGTTAATGTGTCTGCTCCCACCTCCTCTTACAATCTGGATGCTGTCCTTCCAAGGTACAGATGACTTTGTAGAATAAATAACGGACATATTACTTCTCTTATCAAACCCAACCTGTCTGAGGCACTGGAAACATCGATCACTTCCCCTTTCAAGTTGTGTTCTCTGGCCTTTCATCCTTACACTTAAACACATAACAAAACAAACTTGTTTTTTTTTTTTCTCTCCTTGTTCCACAAATGATGTTACCCTAGATCACGTGTCTATAGATTTTTCCATCTACTCCCCAAGAGCCTCAATCATCAAATTCTTATTTCTAGACTGACCTTTGTGAACTCTTGAACTCCTGTACTATTTAATCTATGGAATGTAAAGTATTTGGTCAATAAACATCCATTAAAAGTCTCAAGGGAATAGGCAAATGTCAAAAGGAGATTGACAAGACAAACCTAGTAGAGATTTATTGCATTCTGGAAGGCTTTGTAGATAACACCATGAAAGCCCTTGTTTTTCCTGAATTGTATTCTGGGAAGAGTTATTTTCTTGAAAGAGTAGATTTATATAATCTGAGGTCAGAGAGTGAAGGGGTGGGGCTAAAAAGAAAGCTCGAAGCTCAGTCAATGAGCATGTAGACCTGAACTCGTTTTCAGAACCTACATTAAAAAGCCAGGTATGTGTGCACATGCTTGTAATCTCAACCTTTGGAGTCAAAGACAGATCCCTGGGGCTTACTGGCTAGCCTGCCTAGCCTAATGGACAAGTGCCAAGCCAATCAGAGACCATGTCTCAAAAATATGTTTCTGAAGAACAAGAGTTGAGGTTGTCTTCAGGTCTCCACACTCATGTGTATCCTTGTGCGTACACACATAAAAATAATAGTAGTGATAGCAGCAGCAGTGGTAAAAAAGAAATGGAAAGCAGATATTTGCTGAGTTCTGCTTGTGAGCTGACAAGCAACAAACTTTACTTTCTCAGGAGTCAGAAATGGTAACCCTGGAGACATAGATGTTTATGCTTGTAATTTTAGAGTTTTTATCATTTTTATCTGGGTTCTCTTCCCATAGTGTTTGGAAACAAAAGCTATATCAAGAAGGGGGGGAAGGCAAATAAGAGAAGAAGAAAGGGTGGGGGGGATTGTTTGTTCCCTGCATTCCTGTGAAGTGGAAGAATCCAGCTGTGTAGGGAGGCAGGGCTCGGGAGCCAAGGGCTTAGACTGATGGGCTCAAAGCGTTGTGAGGAACTTCACAAAACTCAAGGTATTAGTTTATCTAAAAGGAAAGAAGGGAGGGAGGGAGGGAAGGAGGGAGGGAGAAAGGGAGAAGGATTGATTCAAGACAGGAATTCAAAGCCATGGAAACAAAGAGAGACAGGGAGGGTTGGGGAGCAGAGGGTAGGGGAGGAGAGGGGAGAGTTAAGGATATTCAGCCATTTGAAAGTTGTCCTTAGGGAAGGTTGCTCTGATGGGCAGAATTGGGGCTCATAGGTAGACATTATGGTTTTGGGTGGTTTAAGAGGAAAAGGAGAGAATGTGTCTGTGCTCTAACTATAGCTTCTGGAGATGGGATGTACTCCTTGGGGAGACATTGAAATTCCCATCCCCAGTCAGAAAAGCTTTAGATAGGAAATACAGGCACAATGGAGGGCTCTCCACTGGATAAACCCACCTCCATGAATGTATGATCCGCTGAATGTTGCTAGGCATTTATACAAAGCTCTCTCCTCTAAAAGCTATCTGCAGTGACAATTTTGGAATTTTGGTTTCTTTAAAAAACACAGAACTGTGGCTGGGCAGTAGTGGCGCACACCTTTAATCCCAGTACTTGGGAGGCAGAGGCAGGCGGATTTCTGAGTTCGAGGCCAGCCTGGTCTACAGAGTGAGTTCCAGGACAGCCAGGGCTATACAGAGAAACCTTGTCTCGAACCCCCCCCCCAAAAAAAAACACAGAACTATTATAATATGTCTTTATTTTTAATCCCATGTGTGGGCTGGGGGCTGCTTCAGATTGCCCACAGCAGCTGACTATGATTTATCTTGTGCTCTAGCAGGTACATGGCTTTGCCAGCTGCAGACAGTTTCTGCAATTGTGTGACGTTTGGAATTCTAGGAACTTTTATAGAGTATATAAATGCTAGGGCTTCCAGAGGGGGGGTGAGTTCTTGGTTGTGGTTTGTTAAGTAGTCATGCACACAAAGAAGAAACAACAAGAAGAAATTAGATATCCTGATGGTAAAGATCAAACTTGCCCCAAGGAACTCCCACCCATCCCCAATCAGCAGGAAGTAGTCTAACGATAATGTCACCCCCTTTCTAACCCTGACTTTATTCAGGGATCTCTCTCCTGTTTGCCCCCCTATTTTTCCTTCCTATCTTATCTAGTGTTAGGGGGTTGAAAGAGTGGAAGAAAAGGGGTGAAGAAGGGTGGAAAAAAAAGAACCCACAAAGTAGCCAAGGGCAGCTATGGCTGTCCATCTGATTATTAGTCAAAACAGGAAATCATTAAAAAAGTTTTGGTAGCACATACTTAAGTCCCAAAGCCAGTGTTTCCAGTGTAACAGCTGAGCAAATGGACAGACTAGAAGCTTGGGGATGTTGGAAACAGTATGAGCCTTACTACATCCCCATGGAAAGAGAAGAAAATTGCTGGTTTCATGGCATGTTCAACATGTGGAATTAGGACTAGGCATATACCTCATGGTAGAGTGCCGAGTTAGCACACATGAGGCCCTAGCACCACACAAAAAAGTAGACTTTTTTTTTGGTTTTTCGAGACAGGGTTTCTCTGTGTAGTCCTGGCTGTCCTGGAACTCACTCTGTAGACCAGGCTAGCCTCGAACTCTCAAACTCAGAAATCCGCCTGCCTCTGCCTCCCAAGAAAAGTAGACTTGTATAGGTTTCAAAATCAAGTTTTAAACAGTAAGGAAGGGCAGCATCAGCTTTGAGTTCTTTGAAGAAGTGGGGTTCACACTTTAATGCCTGAAGGAGATAGGTAATGAATATTTGCAGACCAGTGACTAGAATTACAAAGAATAAGGAATGATAACCATACAAGGTAAACATTGTAAAACCTGCATTTGATATCAGGAAACTGAGTTTCTAGCTAACTTTTTGGGGCAAGGGGGTTGCTTTAATTTACAGTAGTGGTTCTCAACCTGTGGACAGGGGTGACACATCAGATCTCCTCTTGCATATCAGATATTTAAATTACAATTCATAACAGTGGCAAAAGTACACTTACTAAGTGTCAACAAAATAATGAAGTAACTGTATTAAACGGCCACAGTGTTAGAAAGGTTGAGAACCACTGATTTATAGAGAGGAAAAGAGCTCCCTTTAAAAAATCAGGTACATATTTAAAGTTATCCCTCACAGATGACTGCTTTTTCTAAAGACTATGATTAGTTGCTACAGGCAAACATGTCCGTGTCTGAAATTATAAAGTACATCTGTCACAGGTGTTTTGTCATTCATCTTCAGAGAATAAACACGTTGGCTGTAACTCCTGATTGTCTTCTAATTAACCACACAATATAGAAGCAACATGAATTTTGTTACATAGTTACAGAGGGGAGCCTCTTATTTTGGAAGTATTTTTGGTAGCTAAAGAAATGGTTCAGTGGTTAAGAGCAGTTTCTGCTTTTTTTTTTTTCCCCTAAAGGGGAGAGGATTTATTTAGGACAGAGGGCAAAGGTGGGGAGAGAAACAGGAGAAGATGGTGGAGAAAGAGGAGAGAAGTGGAGGCCGGCCATGACCACGTGGAGAGAGGGGAAAAGGAAGGGGGGAAGGGCGAGGGGACAGAGAGAAGCTAGAGGCAAGAGAGTAACAGCCAGTTTCTGCTTTTATAGAAGACCAGGTTTAGTGCCCAGCACCCCACAGAACAGCTGACAGTGTCCCTAACTCCAGTTCAGGTGACCCAGAGCCCTCTCCCGGCCTCTGCCTGCACTGGGCATACATATAGTACACACACATATATATATACATACAAGCAAAATACTCATACATAATATAAAATAAAAAATACATCTTTAAAATATCTTAAACCTTAGCCAAGCAAGTATCTTTTAATCTTTATTATTATTTTTTAAAATCATTTTTGTACAGACAGAGTTTCATGGGCCTCGAGGTCACCTGGACTTCAGTGTGTAGCTGAGGACACCCTTGAACTTTTGATTCCCCTGTTCCCATCTACCCGGCATAAGCCACTACCAGCAGTTGGTTTTGTCTTTAGTTTTCTCTCTGAGGATGGGAGGTCTCACTATGTTGCTCACATTGGGCTCTGTCTCCTAGACTCGAGTGATCTTCCTTTCTCAGCCTCCCAATATGTGGGGCACCAGCAGGCCTGACTCAAAAATCCCATCTCAATCTTTCTTACAAGATTTTACAAAACAGGAATAACACACTTCCTTCACACAATGCAGGAGCCCAGCTGAGTCTGCAGAAGGTCCAGAGCAGCATGCATGGGAGAAACAGCTTCTAGGAAGAGCTTAGGTAAGGGGTTGGCTAAGGGAATTCTGGGATGCCTTTCCCTCTAAGTCTCTGCAAAGCAGGAAATGCAACTTCTTCCCTGCCCAACTCCAAGAGGAGAGCTGGCCTGATGGCATTGCTGTCCATGGCCATTTGCTTATATTTTGCAGACCTAATTGTACTGCAAAGGGAACTTCCTAACCTTTTTGGATAGTTTACATCCAATAGACCTTAGGAAAATCCAGTAGTGGCTGCCTACTACTGTGAAAACTAGGTTTATAGTCGTTAGCTTGATTTTACTTTTAAATGACGTGACTCTTCAGCCTTCTCCTAGTGTTCTGAGTGTGCACACTCACAGTTCAGTTTTGTTAAGTCGACAGAAGAATAAGAATAATAAGAATATAGGTCAAGGATGTATGAATAGAAGTTGCTAGCTAGCATCCGAAGCCCTGTGCAGAAGGGACATCGTCTGCCCTGTCTCCTCTTGGCTCCATCCAGGATGGAGGGTCTTTATCAATTCATTCTTCCAATGTGTGTTGAACATTTTCAGTGTGCAAGCATGCCGCTCTGCTAGAGACACAAGGATGAAATACCTGAAGAATCCCTTCCCCCAAAGACATAGGGAGAGCAGAGGGCTGCAGTGGAGTGAGGGAGGATGACCCGAAGTAGGTGAGTAAATAAGGGTCAAAGGTCAGAAAATAATGCTGAGTGGTATGGGATCGCAATAGAGGGTATGTTCTGATGTATCCCGACTCTTTCAGGAAAAAACAAATCGGGGATTGGCCAGTAGGAGGAGAGTCAGATGCTCCCAGTAGGTGAAGAATGTGACAAAGACTGAGCTGTTCTAGCAGAGGCAGATCCAAGTGACCCCTCCAAGTCCTTCCTAAGTCACTCTCACTCAATGACCAGCTCATCTAAGGAAGTGCAAGCAGAGTTTTAAGTCAAGTCCCATCTGTTAGTGTCGCTATGCAGAAAGCCTGGAGAGGCTGCTCTTAATGACCTTCACACACAGGAAGCTTGATAGGCAAAGGGAAGGGAGCGATGACCTATCGGCCATCTTGAGTGTCTCCCGTCCCTAATGTCCTGGATTCCTCCTCTGTATTTTTTTTCTCCTGAATCAAGATGTTGGTACAGAGCTAGGACTGATATCATAGATGACGTTTATGTCATCAAAGGAAACACATGTGTGTTCTAGGTTCTCCCTGGCTATATCCCCCCTGAGAATTTGAGTTTGACAATGTCAAGGGTCCTGCCTACTGCAGTCTCTTGTATTTCTGTACCATCCACTGCATCAAGGACATAACATAGTGACTGTTTTTTGGATGAGCGAATTCACAGATAAATGAGCAACCGTGAATGTTAGTAAGTAAACACTGTTTTATTTATAATTACAGAAGGAAGGAACATTTAACTCAGTCTCACCCGCTGGAAATCTACTTAAGTTTGAACAGCCGTTCAATTATATCAAGAGTAATTGCCCATTGCTGGATTATGGACGCGATCCAATTCCTTGAAAAATAAGCATGTGTGTTAGTTATCAAAGCAGAATTTCATTGGACATTAAGTTGTGCCCCAGTGGATTTCTCCCCAACAACAAGAGAAGTTAGTCTCTGGAGCCAGCAGGAGTGACTTGCCCTTTCATTTCCAAGGACTATTCCTGCAGCTCCAGTGTGACATTTGCTTAAAAGATGAAGCCAGCCCCATTCTAAATAAAGGTATCTGGACAGCCCTTCAGTGCTGAATGTTTTATTGGCATATAGGCACTTGGCAGAGTAAATACACGGTTACAACATGTTTTTAGTTTACTTGCTTTGTATAGTGAATACAAAAATGAAGCCACAGTGTGGAATTCTTTTCCCCAAAGTCCCAGACTTCAGAAAGCAAATCCCTAGTCATGTGTGTTTATGATAGAGAAGGCATTCTCACATCGTGAAACTATATTATGGTTTATGTCAATGATGTCAAGCCTTCTGCCATATTGAAATGACTAGTCAGCACATCTCACACATATCACATAGCCTCCCCTCCCCCCAGCCACCTCTTGGGGGTTGAACTAGTACCTCCAGCCTGCTAGGCAAGTACTGTGCCTGAAACCATACCCTTAGCTCATGTTTTACAAAACGACAAATTAAAATAACTTTTGTCTGGGAAAACTATAAAATCCTCAGAAGTCACAGGTTTGAATCTGAAGGATTACAAGGGCAAACACGAGGATATATGGAATTTGTCACTCTCTGAAAAAGACGCTGGAATCTTGTAGTCTTCAAAATGCTCTTTTAAATGTGGTGTGTGTGTGTGTGTGTGTGTTAGGGTTACTGAATAATTTCATACACTGTTTCAAGTTACCAGAACAAGTCTTTTTTTTTTTTTCAAGGAAAATCTCTCTGTAAAAGGTCAGTAACATAACTAGTTTAAAGTTCTGGAGATTTGGCCATGAACCAGGAGTCTGCAAGAGCTTTGCCTAAGGCAGAGATTGCCCGTTCAGATCACAAGCACCTTGCTCCCCCATGGAAACACTAGAACACACACAAACCTATGAAAGGCAAGACAGGTGTTGTACATGTTCCACACACACACAGATGATTTTAGTGCATTGCAGGGTTCTTGTCCATCCTGTCTGTCCTGCCGTGTCACAGCTGTCTTGCCTGTTTTGGAGACCTTGGCTGTGTGAAATATGGATCGAAGTGTTCCTCGTGTTTTCTAGAATGTTGTGCTACTTAGCACCTACTCCTCTCTGGCCTTCTGGATTGGTACTAATCCTCATCCAGCCAATTCAGTGACATGAACTCTCGTTTATTCTTAGCTTCTCATGAGGTACAGGAGGCGAACAAAGGTAGGGAAGAGGAGAGGTTCTGGAGCGAGGTTGGCATGAGCAGGGCCTCCACAATAGCCATGGCTCTCTGAGAAAGAAGATAGTGTCTGTGGGGCTAGACGCTGCTCTCCTGGCTCTCTGCCTTGCTGGGCATGCTGCTGGCCATTTGGCTATCTGCCTCTTCAGCTTTGGACTTTATTTATGGGAAGATTCAACAAGGTCAGAAAGCTTAATTAGAAACATCTCTGTGCCTAAAAGCAAGCCCCAAATAGCCCCTGTGCAGCATCGCGCCTGCGCAGCATCGCGCCAGGTCACCAGCTCCCACATGTCCAGAGTAGCATGAAACTTGTTAGTCCTCATCCTAGGCCCTGGGATGTTAAAGTTACGTGGCAAGCAGGAAGTCATTATTCAAGGCTGTAGGTTTCCGGTAGAAAGAACAAGCAATGACTAATCTCTGGTTTCAATCCTTGAAGGAAGGAGGAGGTTGTGGAAGTAAACATCATTTTGGTGCACCATCGCTAAAGACTGGGTAAAAAAGGTAAGCAGGGAGCGTAGTAGATGGGCTATCCCTTCCTCACTCACATGAGATGACTGGTTTAGTCCTTCCTCACTTAATCGTGGGATATCTCATGGACACAAGGATGCAAACATTCTAAGGAAAAGTGAAATGACTCAATACGAGGCCATGCTGGCGTGGTCATTACTCATCATCTATGACTTAGAAGTCCCAGAAAGTCTTTGTGAGAGGGGTGGGGAGGGAGAAAGCCTTAATTCCCGCTTAAACAGCTAAGTGTGGGATAACTTCTCTGAAGGAGGTGCTTGACGGCCATGAGTAAAACTACCCCGAAGCCGATGTGTGAGGTTCTGATGTTAAGATTTTTGAAAGGAAGTGTCAGTCCTCTACTTGGGCCTGAAACCTTCCGAAACACAATGAGATATGTCTTACTGCACCTGAGCGCATTCGTCTCTTACGAGGACAGTTACAGGTTGCAATCTATCTTAGAGGTGAATGTCTTTCCATTTCCTTCAGAAAGAAGGAAAGCTGGCCTTTTCTTCATGGTATCCCCAGGTTCGGTGCCTGATAGGGAACCGAAGAAAACAATCTGTTGAATGATCAAACAATTTCTATAATGGTAAAGTCTTTGGTAAACTTGAATGGTTTCATTTATTCCTTTTTTCATTCATTCATTCATTCATTCATTCTTCCCTCCCTCTGAGAATAAACCAGAATCGTGTGAATGGGAAGAGTGAAAGCTGTCATGGCTTAAAACTTAAAAATTGGAATAAATACTCTTTTCTTCTTGAATAAATTCTCATGAGCCTTTTAATTTATATAAAGCAAAGCACCCGATCTTTTATTTATTACTGTGACTAACAGAGCATGTGGTAGCTGTTCAAATAACGTCTGTGTAATTCGTAGGTTGAGTTAGAAAATTTAGCCAAGCACTTTGTATAGCCTAAGGCTAATTTGTGCCAATGAAATCTCTTGCCCCATCTGAATTTCCTTAAAAGGTGATTAATTAATAGAAACCAACAAAATTGACCAACAAGGAATTGATAGCAGGATTAGGAATGGGTTGAGCTAGTTCCACCCACCAAGGTGACCTCCCACCTTGGATCTCTGCTCTGCATCACCAGAGATCTACCAGCCGTGGCTGGCTCTTGGTACTTTATAGGACAGGGATGCCTGGTTCGTGACTTCCTCTTTCTGTGGCCTGGCTATGGTCAAGAGACAGTGAAGCTGACTGAGTGGGTGGTGAGGCTGGAGTCCTTCACACGCTTGCTTAAAATGCCTTAAAGTGCAGTTCAAAATTTGTACCACGTTTCTGTGAAGAGATTAGTGAGGTGTCATTTCCTGCTCCTACACTGCCCCCTCTCTGGAGCCCCTTTAACTGCCTTTCACCACAACGCTCCAGTTCTTCTACCCCGTTTCTATGAAAATGTTAAAGTGACCATTCATAGGGAGCACTTCAGCTCCCCAAAGACAGCTCAGTACCCACACCCTCTATACATTTCCTCTGGATTCAAATTAAAGAAATAGTTCATAATTTTTATAGCAAGTCACATGCAACCCCCCTAAGGATACCCATAACTAAGACCCTTGAACTGACAGTTTTAAAAGAAGAACGACTGGCAAGCTGTTCCTACCACTCCTCTGAGGACTGCTCTGGGAAGCTCACATCATGATCATGCCCGGCTAGGATGTCGGTGCTTGGGGCATCCTCTACCACCCACTGGCAGGCATGCGCATCAGCAGCACTGACTTGCTCTGTATCCATAGAGAAGGCTGAGCTATCATCCCCTCCCAGCACTTCCTGAGCCTCAGAAACCTGGGGCACCTCATTCCACTCCACGGGACAGATGGGGTTAGAACTAAACGTGGCATCTTCTTGAGGTGTGACTGTCACAGAATGCACAGCCTCACCTCCTGCCTGGGGGCTGTCCTGTGTGGAAACTATGGCTGAGCACACTGTCTCAGCTGGCTCCTGAGCCTCAGATGGCTCCTCTATGGGACCTAGACAGCTGGTGTTCTCAGTGAGCCCCCCACTGGTGGACTGAGAGGTAGAGCCTCTACCCTCTGACAATGTCCCCAAGTCCACCCCAGGAGCCTCAGCTTCCAATGGCATAGGATGGGCCTCCTCTCTGACTTCACTTTCTTTATAGTTGTCCTGCTGGCTGGCAGCTGGCTGGCTGGCTTCTGAGTGGATCTTACTTTCTTCTTCTTTTTGATTTTCTTGGGGAACAGGTGTCCCATTGTATGTATCATTTTCAATCACTGGAACAGATTCTACGGACACTGTCACAGTCAACAACTCTTTCAGTTCCTTCAAGGACCCTGGCACGGTGCTAGACTCTGGCCTCTCACAGGTTGGTTCCTCATCTTTAAGGGTTTCCCCAACTTCCGCCTCCGACAAGTGTGAGCTGAGGGCTCCTGCTGTATTCCCTGCAGTGAGAGGGCTTCCAGCAGAGTTATCCACACTGGACACTGACACCTGCCCATCCCCACCTGAAGGAAGGCATGACCCAGAGATGGAAGTACTTTCTTCTCTGGCCAGTGAACCAGGCACCCCAGGCTGCTGCTGCTTTTCCTCTGGCTCCTGGAATACTTCATTACTTGGGGGCTCATTATCTGGAGCTCCTGGGAGAATGGCGGATACTCTTCTGGCTGGGCTGGCCTGGTTTGACCCCATGGAGGTTTTGAGATCTGTCAGGCTGGACACACTTTCACTGGGCAAGGCCATGTTGTCTTCAAATAAGTTGTGTTTCTTCAAGATAGCTGCCTCTGTTATCACTGAGAGAGACCAGAAAACAAAGCATCATATTAGCACTCTGCCCAGCAAACCTGGATTTTCTGATGTTACCCAGAAGCCACTCATTCCCATTTGCTCCTCTGGCTCTCCAAAGTCCCAGTTTCAAGAACCATCATATGCCCATCCTCTTGGAGGTAGACTTTCCTGATAATCCAAACCTGCAAACTTTCCAGACTCCGAATCTTGGCAGTGTTCATTAGAAAATGTCTTCAATCAAGAAACACTTGCTAGGCGTCTAATCTGAGACCAGCCCCGATGCAGAGAGTTAAATAAAGCCTCTGTGTTTAAAGAGCTCAAAGTCTCCAAGAGTTCCACATTCATCAGTGTCACCAGCTGCTAAGACAAGTGGTTAGTTTGGAACTCCAGTAGGACAGGTGCAGGCCTTCTACTTCCTTGCTTTGTCTGGCAGTGTGGTTGTGATTGTGTAGTGGGTGCTAAGCACCCAGCTGAGAGAGTTTGTTTGGCCTGGAGTGTTCGAGATGAACATTTATAAGTACCTACCTCAGTCTCAAAGGCGTGGGGAGGAACAAAGAAAGTAACAGCACAGACAACAGGGCCTGATAATTCAGCCACAGACCTCTGTGCAGGGCAAGTGTCCAACATGCCAACTCAAAGCAGGTATTACAGCAGAGGCAGAGCCACTAGGGGCAATCAGCTCCAGTGTCCTGCTCTAACAGATGCCATTTTGCAGCAAGTTTCAGGCAGAGGGGAGGTTATGCAGATGAATTTTCTTCCAACTTACTTAGACATGTCTGCATAGGCCTATGCGCACATACCATGCCAACACCTTTGCCCTCATCACCTGAGATTCCTGGTCAGCTACAGTGACCTGAGGCTTGTAATGAGCCACTTTTCTCATTGGATGTGGTTTAGTAATGGCTACTAAGTAAGTCTCACTCCCGCAGACAGCTGGCAGCCTCCTGCAGAGTATTTCCAATGCGTAACTAGTCACACTGTAATCACAGACAAGGCCCCACTCTACACTCAGCAGATGCCAGAGTCCTAAAGAGGCCCTGAGTCCCATGCCTTGCCCTGTGTCTCTGTCCAGCTGACTGGAGGGGAGGAATGTGCTGAGACAGCAATGGTTGGGCCCTACTGCTGTCCAGCCCTGAAAGCCCTTTGGTGTTCTGGCAAAGACAGATCTACATGACAGACTCTCAGCTCAGCCCCATAAGCCTTGGTTTCTTTCCTCTTCAATGTTAAAGCTTACACTCATATCCTACAGAATTCATGCTTGCGTTGAAAGAGGACTGTCGTGGCAGCCACCTCGTGAATGAGTCGAGGTTGGTCCTTCCTTCCTTTCTGCCCTCTCCTTGTTGTCTCCCCTGTAGACCAATATCAGTTTCAACTCTCCCTCGTTCTGACCTTACAGCCTTCCCAAGTTCTATTTCTGGAGTGCTCCCCGTTATGGAGTGCTCCCTCCTCACCTTTCAGGGTCTCATCGAGGAGGATCTGATACAAAATCTCTTCATAGACATTCTCAACATGGATCATATTGGTATGATCTGCGAAGATGAACTGCTCATATTTCTGAAGCTCCTGGAAAGCGAGAGAGAAAAGGAAGAAGAAGAAAAGCCATGACGTCGTCAGAGGTGTGCAACTCAAAGCTATGTTGAAATCCCATCAGACACTATGATAAAGGCAAGAAAACGGTAAATGCTGGTGAGGTTGCAGAGAAGAGGGAACCTTTGTACATGGCTGGTAGGGATGGGAGTTATTTGAGGCATTGTAAAAAATTACTATGGACCTTTCTCAGAAAACTAAAATTAGACCTGCACGTGATCCAGCCACCACTCTTACATGTGTGCCTGAAGGAAACTGTTCATAATAGCCAAGCAATGGAAGCAACCCGCATGCCCAACCACAGAAGAATGGACAGGAACATGCGCTGTATACAGGGTAAGTGAAATTATGTCATCTTCAGGAAAATGGATCAAATAGAGGTTGTCACCTTGAGTGAAATAAGCCAGACCCAGAAAGACGAATGTCACCCACTTCCTCTCACATGCAGAATCTGGATTTAGAAAACACTTAAGAAGACAGAAATGTAGAAGGAAGACAATTTGGAAAGCAGATTGGCAAGAGGAATGAGAGGGATGAGTGGTGAGGGCAAGCGATCAGAGGGCACTGCATGCACACTCGAACACGAAGATCAGAGGGCACTGCGTACACACTCGAACATGAAGATCAGAGGGCACTGCATACACACTTGAAAACAGAAGATCAGAGGGCACTGCATACACACTTGAAAACAGATCAGAGGGCACTGCGTACACACTCGAACACAGAAGATCAGAGGGCACTGCATACACACTCAAACACAGAAGATCAGAGGGCACTGCATGCACACTTGAAAACAGAAGATCAGAGGGCACTGCATACACACTTGAAAACAGATCAGAGGGCACTGCATACACACTCAAACACAGAAGATCAGAGGGCACTGCATACACACTTGAAAACAGAAGATCAGAGGGCACTGCGTACACACTCGAAAACAGAAGATCAGAGGGCACTGCATACACACTCGAACACGAAGATCAGAGGGCACTGCGTACACACTTGAAAACAGAAAGAGACCCAATATTCTTTGTAATTAATATATAATGATAAAAACAAGGGGGAAAGATGATGCCTGTTTTCAAAAGAGATGGGGAAAGGGCAGCTCCCACTTACTGCCTCCTCATTGGAGAACGTGGGAGGATGGCAGCTGTGCCTACAGGTTAAAGATGCTTAGATAACAATGCTGCCAACAATGTCTCCCCATGTTCCTTTTGCCTCAAGCCTTTGAAGTAACCTCCTTGTACTTGTTAACTGTCTATGTTAAGGAGGCACCCAGCTGTTGGTCATTCCATCTGTTTATACTGAGAGCACATTCTGTGTAGAGACTTTTTTTCCAGTCATCTCCAGGCCTATGAGTGGGTGCCCTGTCCTCTTTTTCTCAATACTAACCAATGTTTGCTTCATTTTTAAAAGATTTATTGTTTATGCATATGAGTGTCCTATTTGCATGTGTGCCTACATAACAGAAGAGGACAACAGATTCCCTTATAGATGGTTCTGAGCCACTATGTGGTGAACTCAGACCCTCTGAAAGAGCAGCCAGTGCTCTTAACTACTGAGCCATCTCTCCAGCCCTCCTTCATCATTTTTGATCTGATACAAAGAGTACTTTACCAAAGTAAAAGTTATATGTGGTGAAATGCAGATTTTAAAACTATAGCTTGGTGACATTAAGTATAAATATGTTCCTGTGACCGTAACCTAGGTCCTCATACAGACCACGCCCCTCCAAGAGATAAGGCCTGATGGTTATCTGTCACAGTAGGTTGGGTTTTGCATGTAAGGAAACCACATGTTGCTTTGTGTTTGCTCTTTAGATTTTTCCACACTATGACACAGGTCAGCAGGTCACATTCCTCCTTATTGATAAATAGCATTCACTATATGAATGAGTTAGAATTGTTCATTCATATTTATTTGATGTTGACTAAGGTGATTTGTATAAGAATGGCCCCCATAGGGTCATATATTTGAGTGTTTAATCACCACACGTTGTGGCAGCATTTGATAAGGATTAGGAGGTGTGGCCTTGTTGGAGGAAGTGTGTCACTGTGAGTACACTGAAATTTCTAAAGGCCACACCAGGCCCAGTCTTTCTCCCTCTGTGTGTGTGTGTGTGTGTGTGTGTGTGTGTCTTTGTCTGAAGGTCAGGGTACAGCTCTCAAATACTTCCTCAGCACCATGCCTGCCTGCACATCACCATGATGAAAATGGACTAACCCTCTGAAACTGTAAGCCAACCCCCAACTAAATACTCTCTCTTATAAGAGTTGGTGTCTCTTCACAGCAATAGGACAGTGACTAAGATACGGACTTTTTGACTAATGAACATTTTTTGTGCACATTCTTTTCTGTATGAATGACTCAAAAACTCATTTATCTTAGGTAGATGCCTAGAACTGAGGTTGCTGGATCAGGTATGGATATATGTTCAACATTATTAGCACAGGAGTCCTTTTCCAGTTGGAGAATCAAGGAGTCTACCTCTTCCACTGGCACTGATGGTCTCCAATTCCAAGACCACTCAGACACGATATAAAGTCCCTTGACATTCCCAACCTCCTAAAGCCTTCCAAATGCTTTCTTACCACCATGAAGACCACACATGGATAAAAATGTTACTAATTATATACCAGAGATGAATTTGGTTATTCAGGCACATGACAGTGCTGGTGGTGGGGCTCCCTATATACAGCTTTTAGAGACAAAGGAACTTAGCAGTGAGATTTGATGCTTTTTGGTCTGATGGCCAGTATTTGAGGCAGGTAGCAGGAAACTACCATGTAATGTGTTGGCCTAATGCTGCTTGTATTCTATTCTGATGCTAATATTGGTTCCTCAAGATCTGGTTGCCCCAGAGACAAGAGAGTCTGCATGTAGACCCGAGTGACATATGATACTATGTGATATTGCCCCCAAGTTATTTCTGATTGGTAAGTAAAGATGCCAACAGCTAATAGCTGGGCAGAAGATGCATAGGTGGGGTTTAGGATTCCTGGGCTTAGGGTTGGAGGAGAACCACAAGGAGGAAGAGAAGGTAGGTGGAGGAGGAAAAGCCATCATGGGTTAGGTGAGTTCATGAAAATGTGGCCCTGAGGTCTTCCCAGTTGGAGTTAAGAGCAACTCAGATGAAACATAGTAATAACTGAGGATTATCGATAGGAAAGTAGATTCTAATAGCATAGAGGGTAGATATCTGCCCAGCTCTTGTGCTGTTTAAGACTGACTGTAAATAATAAAAGTTGTGTATCTTTTATCAAGGAACTGAATGATCAAAGGTGGGGTAGAAACCCAGACTGGGATTAAATAAGTTTTATAACACTATCACGTTTAGATAGCTTTCAGTGCTAAGACATGGGGTTGCTGCAGCCCTGGATTTTATGGAACCCCCACTAGATAACAATGAGGCCTCTTTATGTCCACCTGAGAAGAAAGGTGGAAGACTAAAGAACCATGAGCTTCAGTGAGCTTTAGACGGTTTAACAGACAAGAACTATGAAGCTTTGGAAGGGGCCTGAGTAAGCCAAGGCACCACTCTGAGTCTTTACTTCTGTTATATGAGGGGTACTAGATCAAGCCTCAACATCCCTTCATCTTCCCATGCCATTCACCCACTGGAACGAAGTAGAAGGCTGACTCTGGGAAGCCCCCCTGAACTGCCGGAGCTCAGCGAGGGAAGTTGTTATCTTCCCGAGAAGGCTTCCCTGTGTAGCCACTGCTGCGTTGTTCACGTGGCGTCCTGCGTGCCTGGCATCTGCCACTACACTGAGAACTCCAGGACAGCAGGGGCAGTAACCTGGGTCATGTTTTATATACACCACGGTACCTGGATCATGTTTGATACATTTCTGAAGTATGTTTGTTAAATTAAAAAAAAACCATATTTTCAGGCAGTTAAGTAATTCTGTGGGAAGGGAACAGGGGAATATATATGTTGCTCGGTTACAAGGCTCATCCTGCAGGCTGAGACAGCTGAACTGGGTCATCTGCTTAATTTTCTCCATCAGCTAAGATGGAACCCTGACACTAAGACCTGGAGGGTGCTTAAGAAAATGCACCCCAGGCAATTCTGCTACACAGCTAGGGTAGCGTCAGATGTCCCAGTTCTAGAAAGTTGCTACTAAAAGAACTAAGAGAAAACTCACATTAGGAAAATAAAAGACAGCCGGGCAGTGGTGGTGCATGCCTTTAATCCCAGCACTTGGGAGGCAGAGGCAGGCGGACTTCTGAGTTCCAGGCCAGCCTGATCTACAGAGTGAGTTCTAGGACAGCCTGGGCTATACAGAGAAACCCTGTCTCAAAAAAACGAACAAAAACCAAAAAACAAAAAAAAACAAAAACAAAAAAAAGAGAAAAAAAAGCTGGGCGGTGGTGACACACGCCTTTAATCCCAGCACTTTGGAGGCAGAGGCAGGCAGATTTCTGAGTTCAAAGCCAGCCTGGTCTACAGAGTGAGTTCCAGGACAGCCCAGACTATAAAGAGAAACCCTGTCTCGAAAAA
>NW_021604700.1:2177724-2207369 GCF_004785775.1 Grammomys surdaster | reverse complement strand
GTCAAGAGCCATGGCTGGGCCCAGTGGCATCCTCATAACGTGGGCGGGTTGGGGGTAGGACGATTAGACATCTGGAAACCCAGTGCTTAGGAAGCAGAGACAGGATCCCTAAGCCAAGTTGTCTAGATGGACTAGCTGATTGGCAGGCTCCATGTTCCATAAGATGGAGAAAGACACTGTGTCAACCTCTGGCTTCCACACACAAAGACAGACATACATGAAAACACACATTCCTGCACATGCAACACATGTTGCGTACATGTTGCACACATACATGCCAAAACAAAACACCTGCAAAGAGCCGTATAGCCTGGGCGCAATTCACTCCATTGATGTTAGGAACAGAGGGCACAGGAATAAGGGGAGCCAGAGCCCTCCTTCCTTTCCTCACACAGAGAAGGGAGCACTGAGGCCTCCATACTTCCCCTGGGAGGGAAACACAGACGCCTTCTGAGGTGGATCAGTAATGCCCAGGTTTCCAAATCATCCTTCATATGTGGCCAAGAGACACACATACAGACCAGTCCCTTTCTCCTTTGGTTTTTGTCAGAACCTTTCCACCAAAGAAGTATTCCAGGAATAAATGCAAGACTGGACATGCCAATGACTATCTGAAGAAAAACAGCATTTATAGAATATGAAAACAACCAGAGAAAATTCCACAATATAATAACCCACACAAAGGATTTTAATGTTCAGTGCTTGGAGAGTCTCCAAACTGTCAAAAAGCCATTTAAAAATTCTATGATGCTCTTTCTTATTGACTCCAAGGGGGAACAGGCCTTGCAAATGGCCAAGTTCCTACGTCATTTTTCGGAATGCAGGAACAGCAAGGGTAATAGTTGTAGGCGTTGCCATTTGCTGAGTGCCAGCTGTGTCATAGGTAAATACAAACTGGATTCAGCTGGTGGTAACTGGCCCTGTGATGTTGGGCCTGCTACCCATCAACCGCTTATGGCCCTTAGTAGCACCTTGAGGATGTAAACAGTCTCTCTCCTCCTCCTAGGGCCGCTGTGAAACTTGTTTTGATGATGGATAAGAACTGTTTAATGCTATGCTTGGTGTATGATAGGCACTTAATCAGATGGCAAATGGCTCATTCTAGTGTTTCATTCTTGAGACAGATAATGCAAACCTGTGTGGAGGTGAGGTTTTAGCAGGCCAGCTGGATCAAAAGTTCAATACCCAACCTGGGCTACACAGCAAGATACTGTCAAAAGTGTAGGAGGTTGGGGGGGAGTGGCACAGGGAAGAGGCTTGTGGATAACAGAAAAATTAAAAGTAAGATACACACATTAATAGATGAATTTTATAAATGATGAAAGTTGATCAAAACAAGAACACAGCAGCATGCTTGCCCAAGGGCCCAGAGCAGAGACGGGGAGCCAGGACTTAAACAGAAAGCTTGAAGCAGCCTGCAGATGCTTCCTTGACTGTTGCTCTACTCACGCCATAACCATGGCTGTCCTGCAACCCCTTGCTCACACCAGCTTATGTCAGAGGTTTCAGTAAACTGAAGTGACAGAACATGGGAGAACAAACAGCCCTCTGCCATCACACATTAGATCTTTTCTGGGTGTAGTGCCAACTTTCAGGGTACACGATGAATAAAGACTGGCAATAAAACAGGAGGACATCTCGTTTCCTTTGGCGGTCCATGACAGACAGTCCTTAGAACTTGGCTTGTGAGTCCTGGACTCACAAATACTGGGCTTCCTCTCTCTCTCTCTCTCTCTCTCTCTCTCTCTCTCTCTCTCTCTCTCTCTCTCTCTCTCTCTCTGTTGTTTACTGACATACAGACTTGGATTATATATTTATGCATCATCTGTGGCTGCTATTGTACACAGCAGCATTGAGTGGTTGTAACAGAAACAGGCCCATAAAGCCTAAAACATCTACTACCAGACCACTTACAAAGGATTCCCCAGCCCTTGGGTGTGGCTAGTATAGGTCAGTGCAGAAGTGCAAAGTAAAACATTTGATCTCAAGAGTCAACAAGAGCAGGTTCGTGGGAGTCGCCTTACTGGTTTGCATGTGGATGCCAGTGCCTTCTGCACAGTAGGCAGTGTGATTTGAATCAATGCCTCCTGGAAGATCTTCTTCCGAATGGTGCTGCTGTCGTAATCGTATTGCTGTGGACACAGAGACACGTGCTAAGGAACAACATTTCAATATGTGATCTTAATCAACAAAACAATACAGCCAACTATGTCACCTCTCTCCTCAGCCCCTGATAATTTCTAAGGACGCTCAGGTCTCAGATCTATTTCTGGAACTTCTACACAAACTGGGTATAGACTGAAGTCATCACCCATTTCACGCACCCCTTTTACAAACATGGAAACTGAGGCAAGATCAAGACAAAAAAGTGATATCTTTTTGTTTGTTTGGTTGGTTTGGTTTGGTTTGGTTTGGTTTGGTTTGGTTTGGTTTTTCGAGACAGGGTTTTTCTGTATAGTCCTGGCTGTCCTGGAACTCACTCTGTAGACCAGGCTGGCCTCGAACTCAGAAATCCACTTGCCTCTGCCTCCCAAGTGCTGGGATTAAAGGCGTGCGCCACCACCACCCGGCCAAAAAAGTGATATCTTGTTTAAAAAGATGGGCATCAGGGGGCTGGAGAGATGGCTCAGCAGTTAAGAGCACTGACTTTTCTTCCAGAGGTCCTGAGTTCAATTCCCAGCAAACACATGCTGGCGCACAACCATCTTGTAAAGTAATCAGATGCCCTCTTCTGGTGTGTCTGAAGACAGCTACAATGTACTCATATACATAAAATAAATATTTCTTTTTAAAAAAAGATGGGCATCTAACTAGAGAGTGAGTTTGTGCTTCATTATTCCTGGCTGGGTAGACAAAGGGGAGCCACAAATATCAATTGTCACTGTCAGAGTGGGTAACAGTTAACCAAAGAAGTTTACAGTCTCGCAGAGAGGGTTTCTCTGTTCCACCCTGGACATCCCAAACTGGCGGTACATAGTAGCCGCACTGCACGGTTGCAATGGAAAACGAAGACTAAAGTATCTACCCCCGACACTTTGAAGAGAGTTCATCCAGCCCTCTCTGCTTCCATGTGGTATTCTCCAGGACAGGCACACAGAGAACAATCTTGAACTTAAGAGTCAGTAAGAGCAGGCTCTCGGGAGCGACCATTTCCTTACTGGTTTGCACATGGTTTGCCAGTGCCTTCTGCACAGGCGCAGTGGAGAACTGCTGTGGGCGTGTAAACACAATGGGTCAAGCCAGAAGAGGAAAGGAGAGAAAGAAGAGCACTCATACGGGAGATCATGAATGGGAGCAAAAGGACATCTCTACTCAAACTGCCAAAGGCAACCAGGTGGGGAAGGCCACGAGGGAAGGCGGGGGAGTAGAACTACCAATTCTAAGAGCCTGACTCTAACATCAGAAGCCGTGGGCTTGCACACAGATTTGTGAAAAGTCCCACTGGCTGTCTTGGGAGGTGGAATTTGTTGTGATTTTGGAGGTGTCTGAGTACTTAAGGCATCACCATACTTTTTATTTTGTCTGTCTGTCTGTCCATCTGTCTGTCCCATATGTCTATTATTTATTTATTTATTGGAGTAGCAAATAATTTAACTGCAGTAATAATTTCATTTGAATAGGAGACAATAATAAGGACAAAAAATAAATAAATAAATGCTTGCTGATCATCAGAAAATCTATGGCAGTGTGGGCAGTCACATAGAAGCCCAAAACCACTGAGAAGCTAAGTCTGAAAGAAGATCTCTCCTCTTATTAGTCCATATGATGTAGGTCCGTGGTGTGTGGTACCTGTAGATTTCTGTAAGTTATCACCTTCTATCCAATCGTGTAACTACGGCTTTTAAAGATACCCAGTAGACTAATGGTCAGGATTTTTGTCTCCCTCCAAACGAATTGCTCTTTTACAAATATTTGACCTGGACTTTTTTGCAATTACAATGTCACCTCTCTAAATAAAAGGGGGGCTAAAGTGGACATGGTCAAATATAGCCAATAGTCTCAGGATGTTTGAGTTCAGGAACGTGAAACCCTCAATGGCTAGACTCCCGTCACACAGGTCTGTTCTACAGATCACTCAGCATTGAAGGATGGTTGCAGGGGTTCCAGGAAAACCCAAATCTAAAGCAAGTCTCCAAGTGGATGTGAGGCACCCAAGGGTGCGTATTCTTGCAGCCCCAAATGACACTCAGGTTGGCTCTGTTCACCGAGCAGGAACGTTTTTAATGCAGTCTATAAAGTTGATCTTGGGGTATTCTAAGATCCTTTGAACCCCAAACCAAAGATTGGTACACCTTTCCACTCCCTTCCTCTCCTGTCTGCTCAAGCGATGACTGAGGTCTGACCTTTCCCCTCATGTCAGTTGTGAGAGTGTTACTACTTGTGTTGCTATGGTCGACACTGCTTCTCATCTGGACAGTTTGGTTGCCAGAGTTTTCTCCTGCCCTGTGGCATCAAGATGAATGTCTAAAACTCCAGGATATCCCTCAAACCCAATGGGACCTAAACTTTCTGTTCTAAAGCATTGTTCAGGGGGAGCAGGAGGTGGTAGAAATTATTGGGCCAGGTACAAATATAGTTTCAGCTCCAAGCTCACGTTTCTCTGGCCTGCTGAGCTTGAGTTAGGGAGTCCTGCTTTCAGAAGTTTGGCTTCCATCTGCTGTGGGGTGGAGTCTAATCATCGTCTAAGCTCAGTGAAAGTCAAAGGGGATGGTAGTTCTGGGGTCTTGTCCTTAAATGACTTTAAATAGGCCTGGGGAGATGGCTCTGAGAAGAAGATTCTTTCAGAGGACCTGAATTCCGTTTGCTCCATTCCCACTGGATGACTCACAACTGCCTGTACCTCTGGCTCCAAAGGACCTGACATCCTCTTCTGGTTTCCATGGGAAGCCACCCACAGGTGGCATACAGTTGCACAGACACACACTAACGCATATAAATACTAGAAACTAAACTAAACCCTTGGAGTGAAAACTTAGGAACAACAAATCAGGCGTTAAGTAAGTACCAAATACATGCAAGTTCCTGTTATTGCAGCAGCTTTTATCAAGCACTTATACATAGAGCTCATTAAAAACTATCCCATGCCTTTTTCTTGGGATAGTTCCTTTAGCTCTAAGCTTTGGTTTTTATTTGAAATGTTGGGTAACTTAGTGAATTTTATTGTACTTGTAGAGTTCAGATGCAACTGGCTTATTGTTATACACTATGTAATACCAGTCACAGTGTTTGAAGTAGTCAGCCAGTACACAAGGGTCACTTCTAACTGGGGTTTCTGTGGCGAGGCCATGTAGTTACAGGAGAAGCCACTAGATGGCAGAAGAGGCATGAGAGTCATGCTGGGCAAACCGCTGGGAACAATGGTTATCTGCTTGGAGAAAGGGGTCTGATGGGACAGGAGGGAGGTCAGGGTATTTCCCACTGAGTAAAGGAACAGGGGTCACAATCTTGTCAGATGCTCCCCCACAAATGAAGGCCAGACTCTTACCTTTAAGACACGGAGCTTAACCTTATCGATGGCCACAGCTGTTCTGGAAGCCTCTCCTTGGAGATATGGGGAAAGCAACTGTTCAAACGTGAACACAGCATTCTCCATGAGCTGTCCATCAAGACAGAAAAAGACACAGTCAGAGGCTGGGAACACAGGGCCCCGCCTGCCTGCCTGGGCTCTGAAAGGAGGAGATGGACAGAGTTCCTCCAGGAACAACTGTGGACTGACACAGGGCTCCCTCACTCCCTGGAGTGTAAAACAAGAAACCCAGTGGCCACTGTGAAATAGGAAGAGGGTGGGAAACATCTCTCTCTCTCTCTCTCTCTCTCTCTCTCTCTCTCTCTCTCTCCCTATATATATATATATGTCTGTCTGTCTGTCTGTCTGTCTGCATAATGGTATCCTTTCGCCCCCTTTTCTACCCACTGTTTTTAATGGGAAAGAAACCCTAGTACAGAGGGCCTCAGAGCTATGGTCTCCTGTAGGCATCCTCCTCCATTCCCTGGCCATGCAGACACAGATCACATGACAAGGTAGGGGAAGGCTGCCACTCCACACCTTCCTCCATTTTCTATCCTACCATCTCTTGGCCCCTCCTTCCTCTGCCAGGCTCGTGTTCCAGTTTGAATGGAACTGTAGGCTTCTTAGTGGTTTTGAACACTTGGACTTTGGCAGGCTGCACTGTTCTGGGAGGTTGTTGACCTTAGGGAATATAGCTAGCTTCATCCTACGTCTAGCTTGAGCCCTCTCTGCTTCCGGACACCAGCATTTGGAGCAGCCCAGCCACATGTTCCTCTATGACCTCCACTATGACCTTGATGGGCTGATCCCTCTCCATCCATAAGCCACAAGGAAACCTTTCTCCCTTAAGTGGTTCCTGTCCAGTATTCTGTCACAGCAGTGGGAAAGGACATTACTATAGCTGGAGAAGAGACACAGGGTCGGGACTCCATGGCAGTAGTGGCTGTCATACTGTGGACAGGAATTCATTGCACAGGAAACGGATGCAGCTCAGATGTTTTAGTCTGTAGTCCTGCCTGTGTCTGTCTCTCCAGGATCCAGAATTATCCAAGGCACTCTTGTTATATTGTTGCCTACCTATATTCTGCCATTTATCCTTTATATTTTTTAGAGATGGTTTCAATCAGCCTAGGATGGCCTTGAACTTATGACGGAGACAAAGACCTTAAACTCCTGATCCAATCCTCCTGCCTCTTCCTCCCCGATCCTGGAATTACAGGTGGTACCACCACATCCAGCAACTCTAATCATCATTAACTGCCCATAACTTGGAGGTTAGATAATAACACAAAATTAATCCTGCCTGCAATTTTTAGGTAAAATATTTTAACTTTCGACACCACTACATTTACCTAAGATTTGGTCTTACTTAGGATTCATCATAACTCTGGATCCCTGAAGTGGAGCCCATGTAGTGTTAGCTGCAGCAAGCAAAACTGTGGAACAGAGTCAGAGTTTTCTTTCGTTTAGGGAATGCTATAATATGAAAGAGCCTATAGTACTTACTCATTTTTGTTTCTGGAGGAGGAGGACCTCCTCATTGAGGGGGCAGGGATCTATAGGGTAGACTCGAGAAATTCGAATATCAGAGCTAGAGACCTGGTTCAGCAGTTAACACTCACTGCTCTTCCAGAAGACCCCAGTACTTCCCAGAACCCACAGGGAAGCTCACAACCATCAATAACTCCAGCCATAGGTATCTGATACCCTTTTCTGGCCTCCTCAGGAACCTGCATGCACATGGTACATACACAGACAAGCAGGTGTGCACAAGCATACACGTAATAGAATAAATTTAAGACTCTTATAGTGAGGTGGAGAATTCAGCCATTGTTTCTCATTTCTTGCATATTGGAAACACTGGGACGGGGTAGAGGATGCTCTCTAACAATTTCAAATATATTATAACACACACGCACACATTTGAAATCACTAGGGCTGGGGTAGCACATTAGTAGTTTTTAAAATTTTCCCACGTGTTTCTCATCTGCAGAAAGTTTGAAGCCCTGACTCAACCATCAAATAATTACTGGCTAAGGCTACTTTATTTCCCAGATTCTTATTTCCTGAGGCGAGATGAAGCCAGCTAGAAGTACAGCCTGTGTCCTCAGTCGACCCGACTCGGGCCTCACTTCTCTGAGCTGAAGAGCGCCCTGGTCACACCCACCAGCATGCATTCATCCTCCTCTCCCTCTCTCTTCCCTTCTTTCTTGCCTCATCCTCAACCTCCCTGGACTCCCCTCTGCCCCCACCTCTTGCATGTAGTTCTGAGTCCTCTGGACCACCAGATCAACGTGCGGGAATCTGAAGCGGCTCTGGAGGTCCAGCAGGCGCTCTGGAAGCAGGGTGACTTTAGTATAGCAAGGCTCCATCTTCACAGACTCCAGAGGAAGCTTCATTAGCTGGTCTAGGCGCTGCATTTTAGTAAAGAAGAAAAGCAAACTCCCTTAGATTTCGGAATCTTTCCTCCATATTATGTAATCTAGTATTATGAAACAATCAAGTGTATGCTATGAGTATTAATTACTGCTTGGACCATTTTATCTGGAGCATCTTCAGTTGTTTTCTTTCTTTCTGACGTTCTCTGGGGCAGCTCTACTGCTAGGAAAGAAACACAGTAGAACCAACCAGATATAAGGAAGACTCGGACGCATACTCAAGCAGGGGCTCCCAGCTCCTTCCGTCCTCAGTAGCCTACAAGTCCCAGCTTCCTGAAGTCAAGAACCAGCTAGGCAGGCTGTGGGAGCTGCTGCTGAGCCCCTGAGCCTGCAAAAGGTTCCCTAAGCAGTGTGAACTTGTTTCCTAGTCTAAGCTTAGCCGAAAATGGTTTCGAACACTGTAAGCTTAGACAGGAGAATGGGGAGAGACAGAAAAAAAAAAATTGCTGATAATGAAAGCTCTCAAGAAAAGCTGTGCAAAAGGCAAGCAAGTGTGACGACACAGGAGACCATATCTGACGTGAATTTTCCCAAGGCCCATCCCATTGTGCTTTAAAGGGGGGAAAGTATTCACTTTAAGAAGTAAACAATGGCCTGGCAGTGGTGGCAAAAGCCTTTAATCCCAGTACTTGGGAGGCAGAGGCAGGCGGATTTCTGAGTTCGAGGCCAGCCTGGTCTACAGAGTGAGTTCCAGGACAGCCAGAACTACACAGAAAAACCCTGTCTCGAAAAACCCAAAAAAAAAAAAAAAAAAAAAAGAAGAAGTAAACAATGGAGAGATCTACTGAAGTGGAACTAAAGACTAAAAGGTGGGGAGAAGATACATTGTTACATTTGTCCTACAATTATAAATATATCACTTCCTTTTTCAAAGGTTTATTTTTAACAGCAAATATCTGTGTGTGTTAAGAGTATGGGCATCTGGATGTAGTACAGATGAAGGCCAGAAGAGGGCGTCAGATCCCCCGGGGCTGGAATTACAGTCGGTTGTGAGGCCCCTGACATGGAACTGGGAATTAAATTTGTGTCCTCTGAAAAAGCAGCAAGTAGACTTAACTGCTGAGCCAGGAATGTATTACTTAAAAATAATTAATTGAATATGCAAGAGGAAAAATGGGGGCTTGCTTCACTACTATCAGATTGTTGAGAGTTTAAATAAGTGATAGCATCCTCACAGAGGGCAACAGGGAGAAGGCTCCCTGCCACAAACAAATCAGGGCAAAATTTAAAATTCCTTTAAATTTTAAAGGAAACATCTGTTAACATAAAACTATATCTTTAACCTAGGAGTCTATCCCACTGAAATAAAAAGCACCAAGATGTAAGGACTGTATGTGTATACACATGTACATGTATCTATAATACGATAGGATATAGGTACAAGGTTATTTATTATGGCTTTGCTCATGGTGTCAGCAACAATAGGGTGGCTGAATAAATCATGGCATTTCTAAACATGAAATATTATGCTGTCATTACACAAAGTGATTTAGAACTAGAACAGTTACCTTGGAAACAGTTTCATGAAGTCATTGTGAAGAAGAAACCTGATAAGCAGCATGGTATATAAAATAACTATATTTTTCTAAAAGCAAGCAATGGAAGGCAACAGCTGTGAAATGTGTATGTTTTATATATCTTCTAAGAGAGGGAAAGCACAGCATAGCACAAGCCAAATTGGTGATAATAGTTATTTGCAGAGAAGAGATTGTTGCCAGAAAACAAAGAGGAAGAAAGGCAAGGTAACACACACATGTGTATACACACATACTTACGTATATACACACACATACACAAATACCTGCATATACATACACACACACACACATGTCCCAACCCCCCCACATACATACACACACACATACACACATACATACACAATACACACACACATACCCCACAGGTACCCAATGTACACATAGCCACAGATGCACACATAAACACATGCACATGTGCACACACACATGAACACATGGCTGTAATAAGAAGCATCAAGGCATTTATTAAATGATCTTGGTCTTGTACAATCATACATGTGAATACGCATGTAAAGAAATGAGAGCCCAGCACGGGAGGGAAACTATGGTTGAACGCAATCTATCATGTGTTTTACAATGAGACCGAAGAACTCATAACACCCAGAAATGAAAAATGTTTGAGGGAATAGAAGCGGTAATTCCTGATGCGATCATTCTGAACCATCTGCATGTATAACTGCTGAAACAGGCTTGCAGAAGCTGCTTTTGCTGAAAAGGCATCAGCCCCTCAGGTGGGTCCATAGGTACCCATGGGTAATGTAGGATGAAGGCTGGCATCTCTGCCTTCCTTTAGTATCTGTCTGTCTCCTTTACTGTGGCTGAAGGCATAGAGGCAAGTCATTGACCTAAACCTGCAGTCACTCTGGGTCCTAGGAGGGATAGAACATTCCAAGATGTATCCACATATAGAGGGGCAGTCACCATTGCAGGCCAGGCTACACCTGGGGCAGAAGAGATCATTCCGTAGGAACCAGATGGGTCTCCTCGGGGTTAATGATCTTAAGGACTACCTGGAAACTGAAGCACTAGAGCTGGGACAGTGGTCAAGGGGGGAGGAGAGCTGATGGGGGGACCCCAATTCTCCTTCTATTCAAACCTAAAGCTCAGCCCAGCACTTCAAAGACAGACTTGAGTCTCTGGACTCTGTTCCTCTTCCTGAGGTGGGCACATTAAATAGACCTCTTTCCTCTGCTGGTCACCGCCACTCAGCTCTTTATTGGCATGTTGTGACAGGTGGCTGAGCATAGCTTATTGTGGCCATGGAGTCAGGCTTCTGCCCTCCAAGCTCTGGGTAACATTGTCACACTGTAGCCCATAAATGTATACAATTACAGTGTGCGAATTATAAAGGCAAATGCTTTTAACTGGTTATCAGGAAGGGAGGAAAAGAAAGAGTCACCCTAACAAGTCCTGTCCTTAATGGCATGTTAAGTGTAAGGCAAGCCACCAGTGTGTGTGTCAGCAAATCTCAAACATTAGGGTGCATCAACTCCTCTGGTATCCATAGTAGAGCAGATTACACCCCCTCCCCCACTTTCTGATTGAATACACTGAGGTGCCACTGCTGCTTGACAAGCGTGGGTTTGTATTAGGCGCCTATAGCTGTGGAAACAAAGCAGCAAGCATTATTTAAAATAAGAGATATGCTGATATACAAAACAATAAAGTATGCAGGTAAACACACTCCAGACTATTTATATCAGCCCATCCAAGGGCTTGTGTATGAAGCCGGGGGACGAGGAGCAGCTGGTATCAATGCTGGTTACTAAGTTTCCCTCTTTATGGACATAGAATTATATATTTGAGTTGGTTGCTTCACTTGTACAAGCATATTTGCTACTTGCAAACCATTAATAAGGAAAATTAGGTGGATTTAGTTATGGATGGATGGATCAATGAGGTAGTTGGATATGATGGCAGAAATACCAGATAAATGGATGGATGGAAGGGAAAGGGGAAAAGAAAAAGGAGGAGAGGCTAGAGGGGACTGAAAGAGAGGAGGGAACAGGAAGGGGAGGGAGAGGGGGAAAGGGGGGAAAGAGGGGAGGCTGGGAAGGGTCAAGGGGAAACAGGAGAGCAAGAAAGGCAGCCCAGCAGCCCCGGGGTCCCTGCCCCTCAGAGTGCCCACTCCTACCTCCTTCAGCAGGGCACTGTCCTGGGTGGCATGGAAGCTCTGGCTGAGTTCATCTACTTCTTTTTCGAAAAGTGCACGGACTTCACTGAAACCCGAGCTCACCGGCCCCATTAGCTCCTCCAGAATGGATGCCAGGAAGGGTTGCACACTCTCCCCACAGCTCTTCTCGGCTGGCTGAGCCACCATTGCTAAGGAAGGAAACAGACAAAGAGAGCATGGGCATTATAGAGCATTAGGGCAAATTTGGATTCAGAGGCCACATCACAGCTAAATGGCCCCATGGGCAAGTTCCTACGGGCAGAGTAGACTTTCATAATAAATCCTTTGCAAGCATTCACCGGGCTGGAAACCCGTTGGATGCTTTGAGACCTAAACATCTCCAGAAGTTCCCCTCCCCAAGCCTCATCCTGCCCTGGGAAGAATGCAGTTCTCCGTATGATCTCCACGAATGTGCAAGGGCCAGACAAACTGTGTCTCCACCGCCATCATCACAGATGCACACTTTGTAATTCTAAAGCAGATGTATCTGTTTTAATTCATCTCTCTAAGCACTAAGTCGGTGTAACTCCACCCACTTTCTACCGCCAGAGACCCTTTAAAAACTCAAATACAGATTCGGGCAAATGGCCGAGTTTCACTCAGCTTGCTGCTCACTTTCAGTCTAGCTGTGATACGGCGGCAGAGCTGAGCATACTGCACGGAGCGGGAAGACCCATTTGCTGAAGCTCTGTGTGTCACACTGCTCTGCCCCATTATCACAGACGGCCCCAGATGTTCAACTCTTCCACGTTACATACGGAAAAAGAGAAACTGGTCGCATCAGACAACTGTCCCAAAGTCAAGGCTAATGTCAAGGCACGATTGTGGTCCAGAACTGTGCTTAAGTTACTCTGGACACGGCGTGGCATCCATGAACCCACGGTGCTATGGTTACTGGCTCAAGATCCGTACAGAGGCCAGCAAGATAGTTCAGTGAGTGAAGGCATTTCCTGCCAAGCCAAGAGGATGATCTGAGTTTGATCCCTAGCACTCACATGGCAGAAGGAGTGAGCTGACTCCTAAAAGATGCTCTTTGACCTCCACACATGTGAAGTGTGTACACTCGTGTGCAAACACACACACATGCACACACATACACACACGAACACACTCACAAATAAATGGTGGGTTTTTTTTTTTTTAAGAAGACCCACATAAAGATCACTCAACATTCTAGCAGGTAGCACTAATTAGACCCAGTGGTTTACTCAGAAGGAGGGAGATGAAGGAGGGGGGGTAATGAAGATGAAGGTAGAGGGAGGGGGATGATATGGGTGAGTGAAAGGGGGGAGTTGAGAATGGATATAATCAAGATATATTGTGTTCGTATATGAAAATAGTCAAAGAATAAATAAAAGACCCCTTTGATGACAGACTCAAAAAGGAAACATTTTGAGTTTTGTAAAAATTTTAAAAAGAGGATTTGTCTGAAACCAAACTGCAAAAGTGCTTGCCAAGAAAATGAGCTGTCAGTTAATTAACTTTGTGAGAGGAACTGTTTGAAAAGCATCTAATTGGAGTTTCAGAATGATTCCGAGCACTGGTAACGCACGCCAACGATCTGGCAGTGCTTGGCATGCTGTTTGCAAGCCGGGCAGACGGGCCCATGCTCCTCCCCTCGGCTTTCCCTACCTGCTATTGATGGCAGAGGGCTCCGTGCCCCACCCCCACCCCAGTCAACCCAGTCATCCAGTGTCCTTTCACCTGGGCCTGCCTCCCTCCACTTCTGCTTGCAAACATCCTTTTCATTGTGCCTTCAGGATCCAGTTCCATTGTCACATACTTGGGACAGCCTAATGAGCCCCACCACTAGACTTCCTGAACTGCAGGTGTTTCCTTCCTGAGTAAGATTGGCACCCCACATACACGCACTGTGCCCTCTTTCAAATACACAGAATACACAGGGATGGGGCCATGATGACTATGGAGGCTGGGACACTAACTAAAGAGCCTCGCTGACAGGTGGCAGCTTTTGAGAAGCCTAGAAGGCTGAGGCTGACGCAGCTGGGTCAGAGCCTCCTGCTCGCTAGCCTCCGGGTGTCAGGATGCCCCTTAACCATGGCCTCGGTTTTGTTGTCTCTAAAATGGAGATCAGAGAAGTAATTATTTCGGGGGTTACTGTGAGGAGGAAACAAGTTCGACATTTTCCGGGTGCTTAGGATGGCTGTGTCACACAAGAAGCACAGGACTGCAGGCTTTCTGGCACTTTCTAATCACCTAATCTAACTACCCTCCTTAAGAGGCCCCGTAGTTTTCTGAACTTGTCCTCTTTGTTCTGGTTTCTCTGAGAGCATTCATCATATTTTCCTTCTGTCTTGGTATCTACAAACTGCTTCATGTCTTCTGTGTGTAAAAGCGTGTGGACCTGAAGCCTTTCGGTCCTTTCACTGAGCATGCGCAGAGTAAGTTCTTACTTAACAGAGAATTGTAGAACAGAACTGATGTGTAATGGCCTCACTCCCAAGTGCCAATGGGTAGGAGAGCTGAGGACTGTGATGGTTTAGATAAGAACGGCCTCCAGAGGCTCATGTATTTTAATGCTTAGTCATCAGGGAGTAGCACTACTTGAGAAGGACTAGGAGGTGTGGCCTTGTTGGGGTAGGTGTGGCCTTGCTGGAGGAGGTGCATCATGGGAGTGGCTTTGAAGTTTCAAAAGCTCCAGCCGGGCCTAGTGTCACTCTCTCCCTGTCACCTGCAGATCTGGATGTAGACCTTTCAGCTACTTCTCCAGCACCATGTGTGCCACCATGCTCCGTGATGGTAATGGACAAAACCTCTGAAACTGTAAGCAAGTCCCCCAATTTCTTTTATAAGGGTAATCATGCCATGATCATGGTGTCTCTTCTCAGCAATAGAACCTGACTACAACAACTAATTAATGCTCCCCAAATCTGACACCCTTTATCAATGTAGCTGGCTTTCTTCTTTGTTTTAAAGATGGAGAACCAGAGGCCCAGTCAAAATGTGTCTATGTTTCCTTCCTCTCTGCCTTTCTTCCATCTTCCCTCCCTTCTCTTCCTCTCTTTTTCTTTCTAATGTCATATTATTTTTCCAGCCCACGCTAGCCTGGAACCAACTATCCTGACCATGGCCTCCCGAGTGCTAAAGATAACCAGTGAGTTCACTGTACCTGCCTGATTCTTCGCTTTTAAGAAGATTTGCCCATTACTTCCTTGCAAGATCTCCTTTATGGAACACCTACTAGTCTAGGAGCCACAGGGCAGTAGGTAAAAGAGACCGGTCTGCTTTCAGCCTGGGTAGTTAGGCCCACGTGGGTCTGAGAGAGCAGAATGTTGGCAGTTTTAGGTAAACACAGAATTATGACACTCACCCTAGAGGGGTTATGAAGCTAGACCATATCAAACAGAAATCACACTGATGTTGATCTGTGTCTGGCTTTGGAGGCATCGCAGAAACAGGCAGGCCCACAGACACCACACATGTGCATGTCTCTTAGCACACATGTGCATAGCCATGCCTCTCCTGACCTCTCAGTGAGACCCATCCTAAGAGCTCCAAAGCATATTGGGCTGTAGTACGAAGAAAGTGTGAATTGCAGAAGATAATCTGCCAGGCAGACAACCCCCAGTAGACAGGCAGCCTCAGGAACTCAGGAGCCCAGGCTCCACCACTAGCCCAGAAGGCACACGCTTAGCAAATGTCCAGTGTTTGAGTATTCACCTGAGCTATCCAGAAATAATTCTGAGAAATAATCACTGAGGAGCCTACATGCCCTTCTTCTATGAGGAACAGTAGGAGTCATCCATGCACTGGGTACAGGACTTAGAACAGGGAGCCACAGAAAATATCCAAAAGACCCCTCCAGGCCACCTAAGGCTGCTGTGTAGGGATGGGCCACCCATTTTCTGTCAAGAGCCAGAGAGTAAATATCTGTGGCTCTGTAGTCCTTAAGGTTCCAATACCTCAGTTCTGATGTGGGAGCACAAAGCTTAGACTGTGAACCCATGAGTAAGCATGGCTGTGTTCGAAACAACATCAACTACAAAATCTACCAGGGCCACATCTAGCTTGAGGACCACAGTTTGCCAACCACACTCTTGTCAGCCCTTCCAACTTCAGATTAGGAGACTAAGGCAAATAGAAGCCAGTGACCACCTCAAGTACACCTGACTGGTAATATAGACACTAACCTGTCACTGCAAATACATATTTACTGAACCTAAGCCAAAACTAGAGGCTTTCTATCAAAGAAAACTGCATTCCTCATCACAATACACAGGCACATCACAAGGCAGGACGCAAGGTTCCCTCTACCTGGCGTATACAGAGCATCCAGGGTAAAACAAAGGCCCTTACTAATCCTACAGCATATTCCTTCTACAGCCACTTCTGTCTCCCCTCAATCCCTCAGCTTAATTCTCCTCTGAAGCTGGATATACTCTCTGAGGGCAACTGGTTCTGAGATATCCCTCAACCCCCACCTCAGGAAGCCAAAATCCTGAGACACTAATATTACTGCTTTTAAATGATACAATCTTTTAATAGAACCAGTACACACCCAACTATACACCCCTGTAACTTAAGACATCTTTAGTTTACTTATAATACTAAAGATAATATAGATGGCACATAGTGGCCATACTGTATTGCTTTGGGAATAACAGAGAATTCTGCATTTGATCATTGCAAATATTTTTCCCTTCTGCATTTCAATCTGTGGTTAGTTGAATCCACAGATATGAGACCCACGGATACAGAGGCCCAGCACATTCTGTATATGGATCTCTCAGTAGACAGTTCATTTATTAGGGGCAGCAAGGGGGTCATTCCACCAACCTCGGATCTTCCCAGTTAAAAAGTTCTTTGAGTTCACAATCTGATCCATGTCTGAGCGGATGGTCCCTTCCAGGTCCTTTGTCAGTGCCCTGCACTCTTCCTTCAAGGCACTTAATCCTTCTGAAACTTGGTGCTGAACCAGATTGTACGCTTCCTCCAGGAGCTGAAACACAGACGGGTGCATCATCTATGACTAAAGGAGTTACAGAAGGGAGGGAGGCTAGCCCACCACAGACTCTCATATAAACAAGATTGAGCTCATGTTCAAACTGCAAGTAAGACTCTGTTTAGATTAGTTCTTATGCCAGTGAGATTGAGCAGGTTCAAAGATGACATTTTTCTACCTAGGAAGGAATTATTTTAAAAACGAAACCAAATGCAAAAGAAAGAGAGAGGGAGAGAGAGGGAGGGAGAGAGAGGGAGGGAGGGAGGAAGGGAGGAAGGAAGGATGGAAAAAAGAAGAAAAAGTAAAGAAATAAGAACATTCATTTTGACACACAATTGCAAAGCAACATTGTAACTTACTCCAAACCAGGCCCTCTTTCTGTCATTCTTCTTCCCCTTCAGTTTAGGCAGCAGGTCAGTCTGGAGGGTCGGTAGGAGCTCCTCCATCACCAGCTTACTCAGGACCTACAGAGTAAAGGAGAAACCGGCAGGGCATCAGAGGATGATGGCCACCTTGAGGTCTCACAACAGCATCCTTGTCCTGGACTACATGGGCTCCGAAGTAGGCAGAGGCGGGGGGGGGGGGGAATGAGGAATGAGAGACCTTGATGCTGACGCTGGGGATGGAACTCATGGCTGTGCATATGATAACCATATAAAATCTTTGTTCACAATCTCAGAGATAAATAGTCTTCAACATACACAGGGAACAGATGTGTCTGCCGACATTCTCTACTGCTATTTATCCGTTGCCGAGAATGATTTCCTCAAATGGAAGTTCTTCATGTTCACACTAACAAGACCCTTTGTGTTTAGAATGAGAGGGGGCTTTCAGTGGCAGATACGGCATCCTAAACAGTAGTATCAAGTTTGGACATGATGGCTCGAGCCTGGTCTGTGGCCCTAGGCCACTGTTCTTTGTCAAGCCTCCGAATGTCTCATTCTCTTTACTCCAAGTACTCTCAAACAGGCTTTCCATCCTCTGATGTTTGCAAAAAGGATGGAGCAATAAAGTAAAGAGATTAGAGAAACTATCAGAGCACTCTAAGCCCTCGGTGTACTGCCTGCTCTGGCACTCGTGTCTTCCATCATTGCTACTGTGCCCAAGAGAAGGGCTGGAGGCCGTGTTATGGGAGATAAAGCCAAGGTGATAGGCAAGCTGGAAGAAGCTCTTCAGGGTGGTTGGCTAAACCTCCTCCAAAGACACCAAATTTAACAGGGGCCCTGTAAAGAAGGAAGAGAAGGTACCAAAGGGCCAAGGAGATGCTGGAAGGAGAGGAAACAGAGATGTCAAAACAAACCAGACAGAAAGCTGAAGGTACTGTTGGTGGTGTGGGGGAGGGAAGGAAGGAGAGAAGGAGGAAGGGAGAGGAGAGTAGAGAGAGAGAGAAGGTAGGAGGAAGGGAGGGAGGGAGAAAGAGAGAGGGGAGGGGAGAGAGGGGGTTAGGTGACTGCCTACTTTGAAATATTATTCTTAAAACAAGTTTTATAAAAATGCAAAATTTTGCTGGATGACCTGCCTACAATCCCAATACTTAAGAGGTTGAATCAGGGGGATCAAGCCGGGTGGTGGTGGCACACACCTTTAATCCCAGCACTTGGGAGGCAGAGGCAGGCGGATCTCTGAGTTCAAGAGTTCGAGGCTAGCCTGGTCTACCGAGTGAGTTCCAGGACAGCCAGGACTACACACAGAGAAACACTGTCTCGAAAAAAAAAAAAAAAGAATCAGGGGGGGATCAAGCATCCCCAGGTCAGTGTGAGCTCCTGTCTCATAAACAAAACACAACCAAGACAAAGCTGCAGAATTGTGTTATGTGTTTTTACACTTGTGTTGTTAAGCAACAGAACATTTCATTGTCTCATTGTGTTTTAAAGGGGAGGGACATATGTCATTAATCAGCATCCCCCAGGCTGGAATGCTGTGGGAGAACTGTTTTTGCCTTATACTTTAAGAGGGCTATCTCTTGGCTCCCAGGAGAAGGAACTTCCTTCCAGGGACACACAGCCACCTGGGCAAATGCCTATGGCATTGTTTTAAAAAGCCCAAAGTATGTTTTATGTTCTTGTCTCTCAGTTTTTTGTATTTAATGTCATTAAACCTTGAGACCTGTTAGAACCTGACCCCCCCAAAGATGGCTCCTGGTGTGCCAACTTTCCAGCACTGTCATGGAGACAGAGTTCCTTAAGAGAGCAAGTGACTCCTTTTCTCAGCTATAGAGCATCAGATGGATAATTCCTGAAAGCCAAAGTCAGCTGGTGAAAATGTCAATAGCAAGCCAACTGCGAAGCGTCAGCCTTTACTTTAAACATTCCCTGTTGATGGAATGAAGACAATATTGTGTTTTCCAGCAGCTTTCTCCTGCAATCATGCACTGAAGAAGGGGGCTATAAGGTTGTTAGTTACCCATGCACTGGCTGGAATATCCTGACTGTCTATGAAAACTATCATTAAGAAACCTGGACCCTGCTAGGCAAACAATATGAAGATAAATTAGCACCAAATACTATCAAACAACACAACATTTGTAGGCTAAGCAGAATTAAGGGGACATCAAAAGTTTTTCAGAATGCTTTGTAGGGCACTCCCAAATCTATTTTAAAACTTTGTGCTTGTCAATGCTCATGTTCCCTTGCATCTGAGCAGTAGTCCTCACGTCCCCACATAACGTCCCCCACCCTTCCTTCTCTGCTCTCAGCCCTGAAGTGGGGTAGCTCTGCTGCTCTGATTCACTGAACCTGGAGTCTTCTCAGGATCACAGCTCAGCAGCAACAGCGGGCTGCAGCTGAGGTCTGCAACAAGGCAAGGCCACTGTTGAGAATGTCAACAGGCAGCAGAGCAGACTGTCACCAGAGACATTTGGTCTGTGAAGCTGAAGTCATATTTATCCAAAACAGTGACCTCCTCCTTCTCATAAAAGTTCAAATTACACTTTGAGCAATAAGGATGTTTTCTCTGAGCTCACTGGTCAGCCACAAGTCCGTGGAAACCCTCACAAGCTCAATGGCCTTGGCCTTTCTCCAGGGCTCTGTTATGGCAGGGTGTGACGCTCTAGCTGGACTGAACAGGAGTGCTCTGAGGCTGGAAAGGACAAGCAGGCTGGTCCCCTGGTCCCTGGGCTCCTGGGAAAGGAGCTGCTAGGCTCAGTACAGCCTGAAGAGCTCCCATCTGCTGCAATGTGGATCTACCTCAAGTGATGAAGATGACAGAGGCAAGACTTCCACAGGCCTTGAAAACTCGCTGATGGACTTGTGTTTCCTTTCTGAAACACTCTCTGTGGACCATTAAGAGGTGATCTTATAAGATGACCATTTTCTGGGGATTTCATAAGAAACTTGATGTATGCAAACATAGTGGAAATCAGCAGGTTCAGCCATTTGATTCAGTAAGTAATTAATGGTCCCTAAGCCACATCCTGACCAGGTGAGTGAGTTCCTGTTGGAATCTATGCCCAAGACTTATCAAGTATGGCATGAGGAGACAGAGCTAAGAGGGACGGAGAAAGCAAAGCACAATGGGAAATGCTGTTGTGGTTGAAAAGCCTTGAAGTCAAGGATCACAGCTATTCTCCTTTGTCCTGCTGCAGAGACTGGATTGGTTTTGAGCTTGAGTGTGAATTGATGTGAGAAGACCCAAATGTTATACACAAAGGCCAAAGAAAACCAACATTCCATCTGGGTGGGCTTGCAGTTTGCCTCTGCTCTTTCCCACATGATGTTCCAAGAAATTTGCTTCTATTTTACAGCTTGGGGACTTGAAAAGAAAATATGTCTGGGAAAAAAAGAAAGAGGGGGTAAGAGAGGCTACAAGGGGGGTTGGGGTTGGGAAGAGGCCTGCGGCTGGCAGAACCGAGGGTACAGTGCCATCTCACACCAACACCCTCTGTCTCATCCTCTAACTTCAGCTTCCTCCCATCCTGACACCACTTTGACCCTTTCCCACTCACTCTGGTGTGACCTGTCCTGGCCACTTAGATAAGCAAAAGAGAAACCTGTGGGCCTTTTGAAGGAAAGTAGCTAATCAGATAAATAAATTTTAACTACTTGGAAGTAAAGATGAAAATTTCATCACACATAGAAGAAACCAAACATGTCTTCAGATTGGTCAAAATGAAGAAACAAAGCAGGGTATGGTGCTGCGTGCCTTGTGTATGACTAAGGAAACAGAGGGAGGTAGGGCAAGACCTTAAGGCTAGCCTGAGCTATACACTGAGACCCTGTCCCCCAAATAACAACAAAACCCAAACCAACAGAACACACTCACTGATGTCACACCACCATGCCCCAAGGGCACACCACTGTGCTTCCTCTCAGACTGGAAGCTGTAGAAGGGGTAAGGCTGAGGAAGGATGTCCCTTCCAAAGGCAGTCCTCATGTCTGACTGGACCCTTGGCCCTGGGCCCCTGTGCTGCTGAAGCACTGTAAGTGAGTGTGTCTGTTTAGAGGGTCACTTTCAAGATATTTTGAATGAAGACCAGTCTAGAAGGAATAGACAAGACCTTAAATGTGGAAAGAACATTCCTCTGGTCTTAGAAGGAAGCAGCATGGGAAGCATGAGCTGTTCTCACCCACCTGGCTAATTTAAAGGCAAATAACTACAGCTCGTACCTGCAGCTACTTGACATTTCTGCAGATTGTCTTTTCTCACGAGTTCATCTGATAGTGCTCGTAGCTCATATTGACAAGTAGAAAATGTGTTGATGCTTTTACCATGCATACAAATATTTTCACCTTAACAGCCTGCCAGGAAAGTTATTCTGAGACACTGCTCTGCCTGGACCTCTGCCTAAAACAACCGTCACCACGAAGGCTCGTCATACTTGTGTGAGCCGTTACTACTAAGAGAGCACTATAAAAAAAGTCACTCAGCTCTTTTCACTTTATGTAGCACTTAGCACACGTTAGCCAAAAGGAAACACACACACACACACACACACACACACACACCACTCAACCCCAGAAAAGATCTACTAAATTCTTGTTTTCAGTGTAAATGAATGTGAACTGACATACAATGAAGATTTTTAAGTGAGGAACTGGAGAGATGGCTCAGGAGTTAAGAGTACTATCTGTTCTTCAAGAGGACCGGAGTTCAATTCCCAGCACCCACAGGGCAGCACACAATTGTCAGTAACTCCAGCTCCAGGGGATCTAACACTCTCACATAGACACACACGCAGGCAAAACACCAATACATAGAAAATAAAAATAAATTTAAAAAATAAAGATTTTAAGTGAAGGAAAATATGAAGCAGGTAGCCTACCCAGAAAATGAAATAAAGTTACTGACTGCCCAAGTCACTTAGCTGTTCTGTGCCTCCCTGTTCCCTCATACAACCTGCCCTTCCCACTCTGTGAGACTGCCAAGACACACGTAGGGTTTGAACATTACAAAACACTGCACAAGAACATTTTAATACAGGCCTCTGTAGTAAAGATCTGTTAACTATTAAATGTGTTGTCTGTTTGCTGGGTCAGGTAGTTTGCTTCTGTCTCTTATGCTTTGGGTTTCCTTTGGTGCATAAAGTACTGTAAATATTTCAACTTCTCAAAGTTTTAAATGGAGGCACTTCTGCAGAATATCAGACACTAAGAATTGTTTGAAATTCTAAAGTGTTCTCAGGTTGGGAATATGCAGATACAGTATGTGTGGATGTGTAAAAACATACTCAACACAGAAGCCTTTGGCTCATACGCCAACAAAAAACCACTCATCAGTGTGAGTAAACTTCTGCTTTGACAGATTTAGTGACCTAACAGAAGCACTGCAGACTGCTCTACTGAATGCCAGGTCTGGTGGTCTTCATATGAGGAACCCCCCAGCTCACTGACTAGATGCTTTTAGACAGCTCAGGGAGATGCCTTGGAAACCCCATCTTCTATTTGTGCAACTTTCTGCAGACCCTTCATTAAATGGCCCCGACCGACCCCCTACCACACAGATGAGAGAGGATCCATAACTCTGAGCCCCACAGTACCTGGACTTCATCCCCAGTAATCATTTCCCATGAGCCGTAATGACCCTTCTCTTGCCGGAAGAACTGCACAGCTCCTAAAAAGGCTTGGGCTTCAAATGTTGTCTGCTTCATGTAATCTAAAAGAAAGAAAAGGGGTATGTCATAAAGAGAGATGTTATTTTGCATTCTTCTGTGGTTCTTCAAGTATGAGGGGCCAAGAAGTAACATTATTATAAGGCATGAAAGTATGAGAACACAGACCACTAAGCAGCCAGTCCACTAGGAGCTCATTTTTAAGTGTCTACTACACTGCCTACTCTCCCTCTAAGCTGATAATTCCATCACCCAAGGAGCAAAGTGGCGAGGACCACCATTACTTCCCCACTCTCTCCCCCTACACCTCCTCTTTCTCCCTCCCTGCTTCACCTCAAATGCTGTCCCTGGGTATCCAGTGACTGCATGCCACCAATAAGAAGCCTCTCCTATGAGTTCTCTGTTGTGATACATCTGAACCCAAACTGAAGTCCAGTTTCTTTGTGAGCTGATGTCAGTCCTTTCTGTCAAAAGTATAGTCTGTCTACATAGTCTGCTAATTTATGCATAGGAAAATGGTAATAGCTGGTACATAGCAAGATACTATTTATTTAAGTACATCACCCATTTCATTGAGAACTGACAAAAATCCTAGAGGAAAGTATTGTTATCACCTTATCTGACAGATGAGATAACAGTCTGACAAGGCAGAGAGAGCAGAATTAACTGCCTAAGGTCACACAGATAGTGGGTGGAGGGTCCCGCCGAGAACTGGGTAGGCATCTGACTCCTCATCCTACCTTGATGAGTTTGTCTCTGCATCTGAGAGATAATACATCACCAGAAAGGAATGACTGTTTAGTGGTGGGATTTAAGGTATGGAGAAGGCAGTTGGGTCTGAATAACCTGCCTGGAATTCCAAAAGTCATACTATGTGTCTTCCTGCCAGGTAGTAGTGGCACACACCTTTAATTCCAGCACTTAGGAGTTAGAGGCAAGCAGGTCTCTGTGAGTTCCAGGTCAGCCTGATCTACAAAGCAAGTTCTAGGACAGCCAGGCCTGTTATACAGAAAGACCCTGTCTTGAAACCCTCCCCCGCAAAAAACCACCCAAACCCAAACCAAACCAAACAAAAAACAAAAAACCCCAGACCATTATGTGTCTCCCTCCCCAACATCTAAAACTAGCCTGTGGTCATCATCTTTAGCTTCTAGTTTGCTGAGGGACTCCCTCTGTAGCCCAGCATACTGACTACCTAGGACAGGCTGTCCTAGAACTCACAATCTTGTCCCAGCCTCCTGAGTGTTAGAATTACAGGCATGAGTCATCAGTCCAGCTAAAACCAGCTCTTGGGGGAGGAAATGATAACAGAATTATAGAGGTTTTTATGTGAAAAACGAACTCAAAAATAATCTTGGGCCAGTAAGACGGTTTAGAGAGCAGTAGTTCTCAACCTAACGCTGCGAGCCTTTAATACAGCTGTGCTGACCCCAACCATAAACTTATTTTTGTTGTTACCTTCAAAACTGTGATTTTGCCTCTGTTATGAACTGTAAGGTAATTATATTTGGAGACAGAGGTTTGCAGAAGGAGTCTCAAGCCACAGCTGAGAATGACTGGATTAAAGGGCAAAGGTATTCACCGCCAAGCTCGATGACCTGAGTTCAGTCCCTGGGACCTGCATAGCGAAAGGGAAGAACCAACTCCCACAAGCTGTCCTCTGACCTACATCATGGCACGTCCACATCCACACATATACATATAATAAATTGATAAATAAACGTAATTGAAACTATAAAATAAATCTAATCAGGCACTTCTGGGAGTATAGCTCAGTGTGGTAGAGAGTGCACTGAGCATGCATTGATCCTAAATGTGGTAAGTTTCATGGCCAGCACACACACACAGACACACACACACACACAGACACACAGACACACACACACACACACACACACACACACACCTAATCAAATTGTAAAGAAATCCATTCCTAGAAAGGGGAATGAAGGGGGTAAGTGGCCTCCACTACAATAGGGCACATAGCTCTCTTGTTAGAAACTATAATCTACATATAACTATAATCTATATAATTTATAATCTGTCTGTGTAGGCGCTACTAGACTGCAGGCAGCAGGGTCACTTCAGGGAGAGGTGGCATCATAGCTTTAGATCAGCAGAATGGTTCAGTGGAGGTTAAATGGTTGTTACGGGGACTGGGCGTAACTTAAGAGAACCAGTCTGCCTTGGCAGGTGACCATCAGATCAGCTAGCAGATTACGGATTACCTCCTTTGAGGTTTATTAGATGACAAAGCACCAGGCACTTAGAAAACACAGCTTAGGGCAGAGCATCTACAAGAGCTAAAACATTCCTCATAATGAGAGTACCACGAAACACGCCTAGGGTGGCACCTTCAAAATTACCGAAGAACCCGCCTCTTATCAACAGCGACACAGAAATTTGCTCAAAATGGAAAACTGGAAAAATGGCCCGTCCCACACAAATCGAGTTTTCAAATTGAGGTATCTTCTTTCTTGTTATTTTTCTTGGCTTGGCAACCCACTCAGTGTTTAACCTCAGAGGATTAGAAAACAAAAATTAAGGTTATCCTTAAAAAATGCTCTCCCCACAGTGGTGCTCTCCTCACAGTGGGCTCGGCACACTGGGGAGGACTGGACAGAACAAGATGGAAACTGTAATTACCACGTGGAGATTCCAGATGACTCACATGCTTTTATTTTTAACAGCTGTTTTCTTTTCCAATCTACGGAAACAGAGATGGGAGAACCTGTGACTCTGTATGTGGATGGGGTGGGTATGGCCAGAGCTGCCAGCCGAGGAGCGAAGGGTCCAGCTCTCAGTGCTTTACGAGAAGCGCATCTTCTCTTACTTCTTCCCCAGCTGATGTCAGGAACTGGAGTTGAGAGTTTATATCCTGTCCACTGCCTTCTATGTCTGTGTCCAAACAAACTGACTTGTATACGGATAAGTGTATCGCTAAAGATATTGGGGGTGGGCGGGGATGGAAGGAAATAGGATTTGGAGCCAATGATATTAGCTTGTCATAGAAGGGGTGTCAGGAAGTAAGCATGTGATGGTGAGGGGGATGAAGAGTCTCACCTCAGACAGAGAAGAAGGGGATAAGGAACCAGGGGCCCATGGAAGAAGCCACAGTCAGTCAGCAATGGAATCTGGAGACAGAACTCTTACCATTAGGACAAATGAAATCTTAAATTCCCCTCTTGGATAGTGGGAGACAGATCTATGTTGCCAATTTGTTGTTAGATTTTCAGCTTATAAGCTAATTAAACAAATTGATTTATGAAGGGAAAAAAAAAAACTTGGAGAAGAAATATGCCACAGGGTAAGTTTCTTTGTGAGTGTCTGTTCTGGTGATCACAAGAAAAGCTCAAAAGGCCATCGCCAGCTCAGTAAGCAAATAAAGAATGAAGTCTGCCAAAGACTGTGCTGTGCAGAGGTAACCTGACCTCCGGTTTCTCCTAGGTTGTTTGCAGAGGCCGAGCTGAACTCAGTACAGGTGCTTGAGAGAAAGCAGATTACCAGTTACATGATCGGCATCCTGTTGGGAGTTCTCAAGGGAACATGCTGCAGCTTCAAAACTACCTTTCTCCTGCCAGTAAGCATACTAAGGGGTTTCAGTTCCGTGGCCTTCAGGACCGTCCTGCTCTTCCATGAAGCTTTCCCTCCGCAGGAAGACTTACGGCAGGTAGCAAGCAGGCCAGAATTTCCTTTTCCCACATGTTCTAACTTGAAAACTGTACAAGGAGCCAGATGTACCAGAAACAACTGAGGCATTTGTTAAAGCCAGATGAAGAAACTGGGGAAAAAAAAAAAGAGTTAATGTCTTAGATGAAGGTCACACAGCTGGCCAGAGTCAGGGCCAAGGGGGTGTCCTGCGTGGCCTTGGCATTCACAGTTATTTAAATCATAGACTATGAGAATCAGGAGTGATCTTAATGGCCACTGATCGTGAGCTTTTGTTCAGTGTTGAGAACCTTTGGAAGGCCACAGCAATGCTCTCTTGGCCTTGGCTCAAATAGTTCTAGTGATAGAAAAGCCCAGAATTTAATGAAATGGTTCTTTCCACTCCTGAACTGCTCTAATTATTTTAAAATTTAAATGTTTACCCTTTTTTCGAGCCACTATGTTCCCACGCATGTGCATGCGCACGCACACACACACACACACACACACCCCATCTGCTTTCTTTCTTAGAGTAAATTAGTTGTTGTTATTCCTCTTCCATATGGTTGGGCTAAATCCCAGGTGTCCGCAGATCAGACTAACTTTCTTTCCTTTGGATCTTTCTAACTTTACCCCCCCTTTTTTTTTCCTCCTTGGTGATGTGCTCTAATGTATCACACTCACCACAAAACACGGGATACTCTCTGCCCCTTTCTGGTTTCTTCTTTAATGCGGCCACGGCATCCGGGTGACTCACAGCTTTCTTGAAATCCAACAAAATCCATAAACGTCTTTTCCTATGAGACGCTTGCCAACCTAAGCGTCTCCCGACTTGCACCTCTACTTTTGATATCTGGCCAGCCTTTAAAGCTTATCCGTATTAAGTGACAACTCGCTGTGACCAGCCCTACCTGACAAACCATTTAAAAACTGTAATTCTGCCCCATACCCACTTTAACCCAAGAACCAGAAAAAATGCTACACTTGCCTTCTTTGTTTCTATCCAATTCCCTGGTAAAACGTTCATAAAGTCTGGGGCACAGACAAAGCCTGGGAAACTATAAGCATTTTAGCAGGCATGTGGGAGACACATTGTAGCTATTCATTCAACACTGTATCCCTAGGGCCAGGAAGTGTCTAGGAATGATCTGTTCTCCTCGGTCTCTCCCTAGGTCCTCATCCGTGCAGCTGCATGGAAAACTCATATTTGAGAGAGATGATTAAGGATTTTTTCAAGGGAAGCTTAGCTTTCCTAGGCCTCTCAGGGACAGTTATTCAGGGGGCCAGCCAGAGAGACATCATTTTTTGTTTTTTTTCCACTTGCACAGATTTATAACATGCCTGAGCTAACCGAAACCCCAACACTCCTAAGCCTGTGGAGTCTGTGTATGCTGTGACTATGATGGCTGTGCCAGATCTGGGTTTGGAAGCTGCCTTGTAATTCTGTTTTATGGATAACCTATACCAAGCCCTGTCAGCTGATCTGCAGAGCAATTTGGGCAAGTTATATAACAGTGTTACTCCCCAGGCTTCTGTGGTTCCTTACCACAGACTCTCCTAAACCTTCCCCAGTTCCTGTTCACAGCACCTTCCTAGGCAAGCCAGTGAGGATGTTCGTCCTAGTGTTTAATCTAGAACAAGGAAGAGAAGGTGTGCGATGAAGATGACCAAGATCTACTGAGTCCCGACCATGGATTAGAAACTCATAAAATCTCCATATTGCAAAAGATTAGGAACAGGGGTAGATTATGGTCAAGCAAGACCTAGTTACCTCAGATCCTTTACCAACACGTTATGGTTTAGTGTTTCAAAACTACTTTATAAAAACTAACCAACTGGAACAGGGGCTATCCCAAAGCTGTTGCCTGTATGTGGGATATGTTCTACTAGCTGGGCTGCCTTGTCTGGCCTCAGTGAGAGAGAAAGCTTCGCAGAGACTTGAAGTGCCAGTGGGGGTGGGGGATACCCAGGAGGGCCCCCACAGGCTCAGAAAAGAAGGGGAGGGGGGATGAGGGAAGGACTGTGGGAGGGGGTGACCAGGAGGGGGGCAGTAAGTAGGATGTGAAGTGAATAAGTAAAAAACTAAAATTAAAATTAAAAAATATTATATTCAAAAGATATTATATTTGTGTGTGTGTGTGTGTGCGTGTGTTGCAGTTTAATGTTTGATATTATTTTTAAGGGGTATTTCATTGCAAAGTTTAGAATTCGGGACTTTGATCATATGGCAGGCATTACTGAGCCTAAACTCTTCATTTCAGAACTGTCCAGTCAAGGTCATGAATTTATATTACTAAAACTAAAGCCAAATAAATGTAAATTTACCCACTGGAATTAAGAATGGCTGGTGCCCACACTAATAAAATGGCAGTGAGTGTATTTTGCTTTAAAAACTATATATGACCAACCTAAATAGATATCCATTACTACATTATAGGGGCTAGCTTCAGGTATTGAGAAGAAACTCCTATGTTACCAGACATCCCTGAAACACATCTTAGAAAACCATTAGACTACAATATAAACCTATTACTCCCATCATCTGTGTGCTCGTTAGTGGACACGGACCTATCAGGCACAGAAGATGAACATGCCAGGAATATATGTACACATTTCAGAAGTCCAGTGTCAGTTGCTCTAGGTGAGAACACAAAAACATAACAACTTCCTCAGAAGGGATAGACTACTTCTAAAAATGAAAAAAAAATTTAAAAAGTCTAACGGGGAAAACTTGTTTTGTAAAAAGTTTTAACCACACAGAAGAAAACCACACAGATGAGGTATGAGCAGAACCTCGTGACTTGTCCATAACAACTAAAAGACTGTCAACGGAGAAAAGGAAATGGCGGTCTTTAGAAGAAGTGGAGGCAGACTGGCCTCATTTCTTTCAGATAAACATATTAGATTGGCTGATTAGAAGGCTGTTGAAGACATCCTGTGTCTAGATTTTAGCAACGGCTTGCATGATTTTGACAGGCACACTGATGAAGTTCAGGTTGGCTGACGATGCCAATGGAGCCAGAAAAACCCATTAAAATAAATGATGGGTGCTTGTTAAAGAGCTGAGGTTATTGACGTCATAGAGGGAAATCTGTAGATTACCTTAACGCATTGCAATTCCCTGGAAAACATACACATCTATCTTCACAATACATCAAATATCAAACCTTAGTTACCTATTAACACACCACAAACTGTGGTAAGCCCCGAGGAAGTAAAGACAAAATGGAGAAAGTTTTTAACTCCCAGGCCTCCTCTACTAGATTATAGAATCTGAATCTAAAATATAATATAATATAATATAATATAATATAATATAATATAATATAA
>NW_021604700.1:2138016-2177714 GCF_004785775.1 Grammomys surdaster | reverse complement strand
TAATATAATATAATATAATATAATATAATATAATATAATATAATATATAATATAATATAATATAATATAATATAATATAATATAATATAGATAAATGAATTTAAGACTTACTCCAGCCAGGCAGTGGTGGGGCACACCTTTAATCCCAGCACTTGGGAGGCAGAGGCAGGCGGATTTCTGAGTTCGAGAGTTCGAGGCCAGCCTGGTCTACAGAGTGAATTCCAGGACAGCCAAGGTGACACAGAGAAACCCTGTCTCGAAAAACCAAAAAAAACAAAAAAAAAAAACAAAAAAACCATGACCACAAAATCATGTGGCATATACCCTACACATTGTTGGTTCGAAACAATAGACTGGTAAGTTCTTTTTGTGAAATTCTAATCTTTAACTTCCTTTACATTTGTGGCATGTTGTATATATGTGCACGTTTGAACATTCTACAAGAAGATGGAATCTTATCCTCAGGTGCACATTATTCTGGCGCGGAAGGTAAGTCCATTGCAAAGTACTAAGCTTGAAGACAGACCCTCAGCTCGGCTTTCTCCTATCTGTGAGATCAGTGAGTCAAACAGAGGTCTAACATCTCATCCGAGAAGTGAGTGAGGTTGGGCTTCAGATGTGTGGGTTATAGCAAAGGCAGAGGTGGAGTCTGAGATTTGCTCCCCCAAACTTATCATTCTAGTTGATCTCTCTTGCAGAGCACCCGAATAGGTTGCAAATATTTTTAAACAAAGGACAAAAGGGCAGAGCATTTCTGAATTGGACTCAAGCAATGCAAAAGTCTCACAGCCTTGAAAAGAGAGATCCAGAGGGAAGGGGTCCTTGAGAAATGAAGATTTGCAGTAAGAAGAGCTTCGGCCTCGCTCCGTGTAGAGTTGGGTCTTAGAGTCAACATCCCGTCATGGCTTAGTTACTTTGTAGAGGACTCACTCAGATCCCTTTAGAAAATCCTCTCAGGGCTACTGTCTACCCAGCACAGAAGTCACCATTTATGACCAGTATGAGCATGTCAGACATGTCTCTCCTGTATCCAGTAAGCTTTAAGAGGATAAGGGCTGCTCCTTATATTACATGGCTTCCTCAAGTCCTAGCATACAGGACTTATCAAATGATCAAAGAACAAGAAGTAAGGGAAGAGGGGGATTAAAATGGTTGAGAGAGTATTAGATTAAATCTCATATGATTACTTCTAATCTGAAATTCCATGGTTACAGACAAAACCCAAGAGATGCAAATTACGAGACTGTCTTAATGAGTCCCTCCCTTACTGTTCAGAGATGTAGCTCTATCCCAGGGGCCCCAGATGTTAATAAGCATCAACGTACACTAGATAACTTATTCAATAGACTGCCAAGCAGCTCCACTCTCACAGGCCTGACTTGGTGGACCTGAGATGGGGCCAAGAGTTTACATATCTACCATGCTTCTGGGTGATGCTCATGCTACAGGCTCAGGACACACTTAGAGAAGCATTCTGTTGCAGCATTAGGGCTGTGATTCTCATGCATCAGAAGCACCAGTGGTTAATAACTCCTAGTTGTAGTCCAGCATGTCTGGGATTGGAGCCAGGGTGATCTGTCCCAGTGGTTTATAGACACATATGGGGGTCAGGGGATGCACAGAAGAATCAGACATAGAAAAGTGTGATGGTTGAATGTGTAGGGTCTTGATGACCTTGTTCCCCATCAGTAGGTTAAGAACTGTCCTTTTTGTCAGCTGCTCATCCACTTAACACAATGAAAACTTGTAGTTACCAAACCAATATTTAAAAATGGTACACGTACTGGCTCCCAGGGCAGGGGTGAAGCCCTAGATGAGACAAAGCTTGTCTGAGATTGCAGGGCCCAAGCAGGGGTAAGCCCAAGGCAGACAACCCTGCATGGGGCCACCCACATGGCCCATGCATGGAGCAAGCCCAAGATGACCGCCAGCTGAAGCCATGAGACCTGGGCTAGGAGAAAGCCCAGGGCAACTGCCAGTCTGGCATCAGAGACCATGGTGAAGTCCTGACCTGTGCTGCCACTGAGGGTAGTGTCTATGTCCTTGACCCTGTAACGGTAGGGGTCTGTTGCCACCAAAGGCCAGGTGGACGTCCCTGGCCTGGGAATAGTGGGAAAGCTGACCCTGGGCCTATGAGAGCAAAAGAGATGACCCTGCCCCTAGCCAGCCGCAGCACTTGGGAGAGAGAGCCCTGTACCTCACCTGGGCGAGCTAGTCAGGGGGGATGAGGACAGGAGAGCTGGCCTAGCTACTTACTGGCTACAGCATTAGATGGACCAACCAGGACAAAGCAGCAGAGCTCATCCATGTGGTGTGTGGGTACAGAAGAGCTGGCTGGCTGACCAGCTCAGATATCTCTCGGGCCCAGATCCGGGCCTTTGAATTGACTCACCCCAGCATCTAACCCATGGATGAACTGCTGGAGTGCATCAAGGGGCTGGTCCTACAGATCCCAAACTACAGCATCTCCATGACATACGGCAACAACAGGATATCTGAGAGGAGTCCCAGTGAGGTTTCAATATTGATAGAGTAGCACAATCCAAAGGCCGTGAGCCAGAACAATGACTCGTTGCAATAAGCATGTGCAAGTAAGAAGAGTGGACAAAAGGGAGTACTGTGGGACACACTGTGTCACACTGAAGTTTTCAGAACTAGATTTTTTTTCTCTTTGGAGATGTTGGAAGAGTGGGGGTTGGTTATAAGGGGAGGGGGGAGATGAGTGGGATTGGGTACATGATGTGAAATTCACAACGAACCAATAACAAGTTTTTAAAAATATGGTACAAGGATGAGATTTATCTGAGAATATATGGAAAAAATGGGTAGCCACTTGGAAACAGTCAAAAGACACCATTCTAAACCCTTGAGCATCCCTCCCCGTTCTTTTCAGAAGCAGCACTGACTGGATGTAAATCCTTGGATAGAACCCTGGTTAATTTCATTTTCCATGTTTGTGTGTGCAGTGGGTATGTGGTCACTATCCTGTATGTGACAGCCTTCTCTTCTCGGGGATAAATAATCTCAATTTCCTTTGCTTTAACTTTTTCTTTCAAAGCCTTAAAAAGTAAAAATGACCCATGTCTAGCTTCATCCAAAACTATGTGTGTTGCCATTAGCTTCCTCTTTCTGAATACCACAGGCTCCTCTGTGGTCTGAAGGTGAGATATATTGAAAGTCTATGCATGGCTATGGGGTCCTTTATCACACTATTGGACTTGATTACCTGGACAGAGTAAGGCCAAGAGGATAATGACAGAATTAATAACTTGCTATGGGACACAGATGGCTGTATGAGCAGGTTTGTGTCCCACAGCAGTAAGTTCAAAGCTGTCACTCAAGGCTCTAACGATCCCTCCTGGAGATACTGACCAAAACATTTTCAAAGAAGCTCTGAACATCAGCATACCAAATGAAGATGATTCCGTTCCCCCTTTAAAAGGTGAGTTCAAAGTATCTACTGTCAGATGTTCTTTAGGCTGATGTGGCAATCACACACTCAGGTTGCCTTTCAGCCCAACCACAGAAACAGAGTCATGCGCCTCCCTGTGACATTGTGGAAAGTGGCATGGCTAATTCCCTGCAGGCAACCTTCCCCATATAACCTGGACAAGATCTAGTGCCTCCTTATGCTTTTAAATAAATAAGGAAGATACTCTTCTGGTCATAGTTTGGTCCATATTCTTATTAGAATGTCATCTGGGTCCTAGAAGTGACTATTTACAAACTAATATAATGTGTCACGAAAGCACAGGAGCTGCCGGAGAAATTCCTCCCAACTGATGCTATGGATGGCTTTCCCTGTGTGAACCCAGAACACCATAGCTGTACCCCCATCTGTGAAAACACACTTTTCACAAGAAGAAGCTGGCAGGATGGTGACCAGACCAGGTCAACCTCAGAGAACAAATCACTGGCATGAACTGGCATCGCTTCATCAAATCCCAGCCTGATTAATAGCTACATCTACCTTGAACTTATCAGATTTAACAGTTTACAACATCTCATTTGATTCCCGTAGCAATCTCAAGAGGCAGGCAAGCCAGATGTAATCATTCGAGGTTAAAAAAAAAAATGGGAAAAGCTGAAAAGCAAATAAAAAAAATTTATATCATTGCCTGGGGTCATAGCAATAAATAACTCATTCTATCAGGACATCAAGTGAGAATAAAAATAATAGGCAGATAACAAAGTTCTAGTCTGATGTAAGGCTCAACTGCAAAATGGACCAAACCTTACTTGAAACTTCTAACTATGGTCCAGCTTTTCTCAAGTAATATACCTCACTTTCCTTATTTATAACTCTCTCTCAAACACCTACAATCGAATCATATCCTCCTTTCCACTTAAGAAAGAGATGCGAGGCTCCAAGAGGCTGGAAACCTATGGCCTGCCCTGACTAGAAGTGAGAGAATGTGGGCTAACTTCATGGTGTCCTCCTTAGGTTGGAGGGACAGAAAACTATGTAGGGCTCAAGTTCTTAGGGACCGGGTCATTTTACAACAATGGGAACCCCGGCAATCATAAACCAATAAAAACAGTGTCTACATTCCTGACCCATGACGAGGAGTGCTTCTGCCAACTGAGAAGTGTTTAATTTCTGGGTTAGCTGATCCCACACAGTACACTGATTTTTATAACTGCTTTAAGCCAGAAGACACTTGGCGAGCATCTTCCTGGGGTTTTTGAGGTCTGGGACTCTGTAGTCACGTGCTGTCTCACAGGGACACTCTCAATGCAGCTCACACTTGGGCTCAACTGTGTGATTTGTAAAAAAAAAAAAAAAAAGTTACGTTATTTTCAGGAAAGGTGGAAGACGTCTTCTTTTCTTTTTTAAGATTTATTTATTTATTTTATATCTATGAGTACACTGTAGCTGTCTTCAGACACACCAGAAGAGGGCATCCGATCACACTGTAGATGGTTGTGAGCCACCATGTGGTTGCTGGGAATTGAACTCTGGACTTCTGGAAGAGCAGTCAGTGCTCTTAACCACTGAGCCATCTCTCCAGCCCCGCCAGTGTATCTTCTTGAATAACTAGCTTACAGCAATAGAATTCCTGACTGGAATGTGACGACAGCTGAGCTAGGAAGGTCATGGAAAAGTAGTCTAAGATTGTTCTCATTGCAAAAATCATAAAATTATATGCTCACCCTGATTTAGCAGTGTAAAATGTACAGTAGTGACTGGAAGAAAATCAGATATGAAAAGAGTTATGGGGAATTTTTTATTTCTGACTTAACAGTTATCAAATGTATTAGCTGTCCTTTGAAAGATACATGCTGATTAAAAAAAAAAATTTAAATATGTTAGGCACCCACAGGAAGCTGAATCCGGAAGACTGCTGAGAACAAGAGGCTAGTGAGTTCTAGACCATTATGAGGGTAGACTGAGATCCTGTCTCAATGAAATCATGATGATGATGATGATGGTGATGATGATGCATATGTACACTTATACATACATTTACGTATGTGCATGACCATAAGCTATTTTTACATCTCCAGAGTCAGAGTAGTCCCGTGGTACTTTGCTCCTTAGGGTCTAAGAGAGCTCCTATGAACACGACCAGTTGCTAGCGCACAGCCTGGTGTTCCAGGATCCCCACAGGCAGAGGATGTGTCCAGGAGCCAGGAAGCAATTAGAAGTAGTAAGTGTGATGTCATACAGAAAAGCCAGCTCTCTCACCCTGGGAGGCAGACAGGCTTGAGCCCACCTCTCCTCTCAGCCCTCCCAGAAGTTACCTAAAAGGTCTTTCTTGTCTCCTTAGAGATGCTGCTAGTGGGGTTCACCCAGAAGGCCCCACTGCCTCCTTCCAGGGCTGAGTACTTCTTGAACAGAGACCAAACCTAACCACCATGAGTACTTCCGGGCTTCTTAAAAACGTCTGATTATCATCAGCTTCTTCGTCAAAGCTGAGCAAGGTGAGAGAACACGTGTTCATGCATCAGAAGGTAAAGACTTCATCTGCGATAAGGCCAGATAAAGGTGTGTGACACTGTCATCACTATCACATCCTTAGGGTAACCTTCATCTACGGAGCAGTTGTGACAGCCACTTCTATGTGGGGCTTGAGGTGTGTTATTTGCTTCTGTGTGTTTAATTTCAAATAAGAGGCTGACTAAGCCTCTTCAAGGCTAGTTAGTTTGTCATACAGTTAGCGTGCCAAGGACCAACCCTTGGCTTGGAGGAGGGTTCTGAGAGAAGGGGTTTTTAGAAGCGGTGAAACAAACAGCTGGCAACCTATGCTCTACTGAAGACAGCTTTCCAGCCTGCTTTCTCTCTGTCCTGCTTTCTTTCTCTATGATCTTTCTTTCTGGAGATCTCCAGATAACTCTCTCTGTGTGTTCTGCTTGAGACAGTTCTCCAAGCAGTTCCCTCTTGCTATTTTAAAAAATTCTCTAGATATCTCATCTCCTGCAGATCATAAGCCCAGTCTTTTATTTTACATATCAATCCAGTCGTCTACTTCAAGTTTTCTTTTGAATATCCTAAGAATCAGCATCCGGTGACCCAGCCCCTTAATTCTTAGGAAACAGGAAGCCCATATTTTCTTTCAACATTGCAAAAGAATTCAGAGATCTGCCTGCCTCTGTTAGCACAGATGAGATCACACCTGGGCCTGGACTCCCTGTGTCCCAGGCTGACCTTGAACTCAGGAATCTGCCTGCATTTATATTTGCTTGTCTTTGTATCTTTCTGACAATCTGGCTCATTCATGCAGCTGCCTTTATTCCTTTAGACTCATGAAGCTTCTCAGATAACTCATATTGCATCCTTATTTTTTGCATAGTTGAGAAATTATATATTTTCTAACTCATGTTTTTAGAGTACTTTTCCACAGCCTTAAGGGCTGTCCTGAAGGGCCCAGGAGTTAACGGTTTGCTGAGATGTTAGCCACACCTTGGCCTTGGCCTCCCGTACCCCTGCTGACTCTGATCAACATTGAGTCATTAACGTTAACGAGGGGGGAGGGGCACATTCCTTGAAGGAGGAATGTAAAATATGTACATTATTATACAAACAAGCCTTATGCCCACAGCAGTCATCACCATTCGTGGAAGCCCATACCGACTGCCCGCTGGCCCCGTCCCAGGGGCAGGAACCTTGTCATTCTGTCCCCAAAAGGGCCACGCTGGACCAGCATCAGAGATTTCCATGACAGTATGTGTATTGTCGGACAGAAAGTTCTAGAGTCAAGGCCGCTTCTCACTTTTCTTTCTTTGCCTTCTTGCACACCCCCTAAGCTCATCTGTCTCTGGGCTAAAGGAAGTCACCAGTGTGGCCATTAGAATGCACTAAATGACAGAAGTGCCCTCTGTAATGCTTCCACAGGACAGCCTGTGTGGTCCCTGCCCTCCGGTTTCCCCTGCCCTTCCCTAAACAACAGCTCTTGTTATTTCCTTCTCTGAGCTCATCAAATGGGCAATTTAATTAACCGAGCTCATAAAACAGCAAAAATACTGCAGTTTGCCACTTTATGTTCTATGACAAGGTGACAGTAAAACTGACACACAAAGCATTAAATCCTAACTTAGTCACTCGGGATTGGGTGCTTAAATGTCGCCCCTCCCCTTTTTCCTTTGCAAAAAAATAAACTGCCCGATAGAAGTCATTCAACAGCTATCCCAAACACTGACGTTGATAAGATCATCCAGTTCTCCAGGAAAAAAAACTATCATATATGTTTACATGTAACCAAGGCCATTAAACTATAAGGCTATCTCAGCCAGAATTTTCTCATTAATAAAAAGCTATAGAACCAAATATATTATAAGCAATTTGTCCAAATCAAGACTATCAGCTAGAATACAAGACAATCTTTGATCATCCATGTTAATTAACTAAGAAAAGTTCTAAATAATTCTTAGAACTTCCTGCTTGGGTTTATGCTAGAGCACTGAGTGCGTCTGTGTGTCTGCGTATGTGTCTCTGTGTGAGTGTGTGTGTATGTCTCTGTCTGTTGTGTGTTTGCATTTGAATACTGCTGATTCTGTGCTCCAAGGACCCCCGTTTACTTTAGAAGAAAGAGCAAATCTGCCCTATGGAAAGCTGATTTGTGCTTAGCTATTCTTTGTTCTTTACTTAAAGTGACAGGTAGGTGGCATCTTAGACCAGTGCCCAAACAAGTTGCTTCTTTTCCTTTGTCCTTTCACTCCCGATGCAGCTTTCTCCACCTCTCATGCTTGCATGCACACACATACACACACACACACACACACACACACACACATGTGTACATACACACACATGCACATACATATATAGACATACACACACGCACACACACATATCCACGGACACATGTATACATACATACATACATACATACATACATACACATATACATACATACATACACATATACATACATACACACATTTACACACACATCCACACACAAACAGACATATACAGACATACATGCATGCACACACACAGACACACATGTCCACATACACATATATATATACACATATACGCATACACACACGCATACACACATGCATGCCCACGTACACATACGTACACACACATGTACACACACATGCATACATACACACGCTCCTGTACACACATGTATATACACATATACACATATGCACGCATATGCATGCCCATGCACACACATGTATACACACGTACACATGTACACATACACATATATACACACGCAGTTCTCCAGGCTGCAGAAAATAATAAATACTTTGTTCTACAGACTTTCTGTAGGGAATAACAGGAGAAATGGGGAAACAAAGAGATCTTACCCTTCATTCAATAGATTATTGAAACTATGCATTCCATTTTAAATTTATTAATAGCTGTAGCTACATCAGAAAATAAAACAGGAAAAAGTTCATTTTAATAACACTCTGCACTTTCATAAATATCTAAAGTATGTAACCAATAAATAAAGTATAGCTTAATTCATTAATTTAGATTGACTTAATGTTGTGTGGGGAGGTGTTTTGCTAGCATGCATGGATGAGTACCATGTATTTAACTGGTCCCTGTTGAGGTCAGAAGAGTGCATCAGATCCCTGAGTTGGAGTTAGGATGCCTGTGAGCCACTGTCTGGATAGGTTCTCTATAAGAGCAACTAGGGTGCTTAACCTCTGAGCCATCTCTCCAGCCCCACCACGTTGAATCTTGATTGTCACCTTGATTGACTTGAAAAGAGCCTGGAACGTTAGTAAAGTACACTTCTCCGTGTATCTGTGAGGATACTTCCCCACAGGATTAACTAAGGGGGAAGACCTGCCCTAAACGTGAGCAGCACTCATCCCATAGACCTGGGGTCCACATGGAATGAAAGAACAGAAAATGTCAGAGAGGGCGTGTCCTGGTGTGCTCTCTCCTGGCTTCCTCAGTGTTAGGATGTGAGCTGCCCAACCTCCTTGACAAGATGAACCAAAATAATGAAGAAATAAACTCTTCCTTACTTGTTTCATGAGCATTTCACCAGAGACAGAGGTATGGCTAACTCTACAAGTGCTATTGAAGAAACGTCTCCCAGCCTCTTTTAGTACCAAGCCTCTGAAATCTGATTTAACTTTCACTCAGACAGACTACCTCAGTCTAGACAACTCAGGTGCTCAGTAGCCATGGGTGGCTAATGTCTGCCTGTGGAACTCAGGGTTTAAGGGTAGTTGTTTATCCCAGTGGGGACAGAGCCAGAAAGAACACACGACTAACCACTGTATACCCAGGGAAACTGAAACATCATTTTAAATATGGATCTTGGGTGAGTGTGGTGATGCATGCCTTTAATTCCAGCCTTCTAGGAGGCAGAGGTAAGTAGAGCTCTGTGAGTTCAAGGCCAATCTGGTCTATAAAACAAGTTCTAGGACAGCCAGAGCTGTGACACAGAGATACTTTTGCCTTGACACCTGACTCTCCCCAAAAGGAGGTGCTGATTCATCATTACACACAGAGAACAGCTCACCTCATAAATAAGAAATAAAATGAGGCTATCCCAGGGGGACCTCCAGTCTCCCTCTACCTTCTTCAGACTCCTGAACCACACAGGGGACCTCCACTCTCTTCCACCTTCTTCAGACTCCTGAACCACACAGGGGACCTCCACTCTCTTCCACCTTCTTCAGACTCCTGAACCACACAGGGGACCTCCACTCTCCTGCTTCATGTCACTCAACCTTCATCAGACCTGTGGATCTTGAACCATATAGACAGGAACATGTTGGCCTCTGAGAGGGTCCACCCAGAAGCTGACTCAGACAGATGCAGACACCCACAGCCAAACAGTGGATGGAGTTTGGGAACTCTTATGGAAGAATAGGAGGAAGGATTACAGGCCAGGAAGGGGATAGGAACTCCACAGGAAGACCAGAAGAGTCAACTAATCTGGACCCTTGGGGCTCTCAGAGTCTGAACCACCAACCAAAGATCATACACTGGCTGGACCTAGGTATTCCTGCACATATGTAGCAGATGTGCAGCTTGGTCTTCTTGTGGGTTCCAAAAAACTGGAACGGGGCTATCCCAAATGCTGTTGCCTGTCCATGGGATATGTTCTTCTAGCTGGCCTGACTTGTCTAGCCTCAGTGGGAGAGCAAGCACCTAAACTCACAGAGAATTGATGTGACATGGTGTGAGGACACCTGGCGGGGAAGCACCTACTCAGAAGCGAAGGGGAGAGGAGGATGTGGGAAGGATTGTGGGAGGGGGTGGCCAGGAGGGGGCAGTGAGCGGGATGTAAAGTGAATAAGTAAAAAAAATTAAATAAAAAAAAAGGACTTGTAACAAGTGTATGTAAATTAATCTTGGCTCAGGTTTAAGACCCTCATGGTTATCTCTCACAGACCCTGCCAGTGGGCTGTGAAGAGTCAGTGCAGCTTTAACTTTGAGGGCTCTCACCAGTGCTGACCCATAATAGTTCTGCTCAGTGTGGCAGAAAACTACCAACGGACACAGGAGATGAAATCAATTTCCAAACCCGACACAAGCCTTACAACAAACAACCTGCTTTATTTATGGCAACAACTTGTTCACCCAATCCCTACCCCCTGCCAAAAAGAAAAACAGCCAAAGAGGTTGATCAAAGTAGGTGCCTCTGGTACCTATTGTCAGAAATGGCCAAAACTTCGAGTTATGTGATATAATTACATCCCATGGAACTATACAAAGAATTGGTCCACTGATCAGACTCTTCTTGTAATAAAAGAAAGAGTTAAAAAAAATCCTCATCCCTGCAGGATGGGTCAAAGGTTTGACTGGATGAGACCATGAAATTTGCCTCCTGTGTGAGTGTGTTTTTATGTGTACAAGCTAGTAAATGCCTCTTGTGTTTCCATAGCTCCTGACAGTATTTTTGTGATTAAAAAAGACACAGTGGAATTACAGAACTAGAATGTGCTCTTAACGTCTCCTCAATTACCCTACAACACAGCAGTGTTTACTTATTAAATGACTGTGATAGCATATAAATTATTCTGGGCTTATTATCATTACTGATAATGGTAAAAACTGCTGTGTATTAAATAGTGTGGGTTTACAGATCAAAACTAATCAAATGGAAGTTGTTTGGAAGACCTTGCTCCACTCCTTCTGTATTTCCCATGCATGAGAGCACAGGCGCTTTCCTTACAAAGCAGGTCTCCTTACTGTACCCTGCACGGCTTAGGCCCCACGTGTGGACAGTCTTGAGAGCAGACAGACATGTCCTTGGGAAATCATCACGTCTGCCCAGGACTCTTCCCTCAAACTGAATGCTATGAGTTGGATACTCTTTGGCTAGGTCCCCTGCGGCTCACACAGTGGAGTTTAGGCCCCACTATGAAGAAGTCAGAGGGGGAAGCCAACCTGACTATGGTATTGAACTGAAGCCTCCTTGGGGAGACTGTTAAGATTAGTCAGGGACCATGGTTAAGGGCTCTGACTGCTCTTCCAGAGGACCCTGGTGTATCCCTCAATACCTATATGGTGGCTCACAACTGTCTATAACTCCAGTTCCAGGAGATCTGACACCCTCTTCTGGCCTCTTTGGGCACCAGGAATGCACACGATGCACTGACTAACCTGCAGGCAAAACTCATATGCATAAAATGTAATAAAAATTTACTTAGTAACACAGCCTCCGTACTTATCCACATTTTTTCCAAGTTCTAGGCTGGGCTTAGTTCTCCCTAATTAAGTTTGCATATTTAATGTAATTTACTCTACATTTCATCCGGGGCCATCACTCCTCCACGCCCAGCATAGCTGGGTTCTCTTAATCTATTGTTTTTCCACAGTGTTTATTATATTTATCTAAGTTAATCATTTATATTTATGGTTAATTTTCATTTCTGTCATTGGCCCATAACTATGCTTGGCATATACTACACACAATAAATGTCTGTTAAATGAATGCTGGTCTGATCCATAACCGATTCTGAATTTCTAATTAAGATCAAATTAATATGAAACTTTTCATCTAAGCCCATATTTCTAGTGAGTGTATTAGCGAGTGTATTTAGGGTCTAAATTAAAAACAAGCACCACTATAGTCAAGAGAGCAGCCAGGAATAGCAATAAGAGTGTGGGAAATAAGCCCACAGATGTTCACCACTGGATCCCCAGCACTCTGAGCAAATACAAAGCATCGGCTTAATGTGCGTTTGGTAAAAGAATGTTCAGCCACTTGCTCTACGGTGCATGTAGTTGCGGCACAGCAAGGCAAGTCGCACAAGTGTAGGTCGAATTGTGGCAAGTGGGAGTGTTCAAGGCAAAGGGAGGGGTATGCCTCAGCACAGAGGTGACCACAGGAGCACAGCCCCCTGCTTGCCAAGCAGCACTTCCTGCTTTACAAACCCAAGCTACGGAGCTTTCAACCTCACCTGGAGTAGACATTTCAGTGAGGTCCAGATGCAGAGACCTCCAACAGAGTTCCATGGGGTGGGTTCCTCAGTTTAGAAACTACCTGTGATCTCAGTGGGGGTGTGTATGGGGACACACCATAAGGAAGGGACTGGAGACAGAGCCTGGCATTTAATAGGCTCTCTACAGCCGCAAGCACTTTCCTTGGCCTCTATCAGTCACATCCAAAATGCAGCCTCAAACTCTGCTGGGGCAGGGAAAACATCCATTCCAGTACTCAGGCTAGCCTATGAGTGGGCCTGGTCTTTAAAGTGAATTGCTAATATCACGCATAGATTACATCATATGATCATTCGAATTGTTCAAAAATAATTTATAGCTTAACGAGCTTGCAATTAGACTCTCAGCAGGCATTAGGCACTAATTAGCTACAATAAGCACAAGTTCACAAGTTAGAATGTATGCCTAAAATAGTCAAGAAAGTATAATGTACATCAATTGTAAGGGGAAGTTTTTCATATCAGGTATAACATTACATATACTCTACCATAAATCAAAATTGCAACCATGTGGGAATAAGGATATGACTTAGTAGAGAAAAGAATAACCAGACAACCTTAAGATATATGCGTATCATTTTAATATTTGGTGGAAGTGTTATATTAGTTCATAAATGGTATTGACACAACTGTTGATCCACTTAAGGAAAAACAGTAGAGCACAGGTATACATCACATGGAAACATGGTTTCCACCCAGATGAGAGACTTCAGTGTGACAATAGAGCAGTAGAAAGAACTGGAGAACACCAGCTGCTCTTCCAGAGGACCCTGGTTCCATTCCCAGCACCCACAAACAACTCACAACTACCTATGGGCTCTGATGCTCTCTTCTGCTCTCTACAAGCATCAGGCACACAGAGATACATGTAAGCAAAAAAATACATACATAAAATAAAATAAATATATAGCAATAAGAGAATAAAAAATAAATAAGAAAATTACACATATAATCCAAGGTTAAGGAAAATCTCAACAAAGGTAGAAAAATCCAAAAACCATAAAAGAAAAGAGAGACATATTTGACCATATAAAAATTAGACATTCTCACAAGGCAAAGTATATTCTAATTAAAAGCTAACATAGTAATGATGGTAATAGATAAATGGTGAGCTTGAATAAAATGTCATTAGTGGAAAGGTATCAACAGAGGGTTAATGTGCAAATTTTTCACACCACTTTTTTTTTTTTAATGTATGTACTGTTACTGTCTTCAGACACACCAGAAGAGGGCATCAGATCCCATTACAGATAGTTGTGAGCCACCATGTGGTTGCTGGGAACTGAACTCAGGACCTCTGGAATAGCAGCCAGCGCTCTTAACCGCTGACCCATCTCTCCAGCCCCACACTATTCTTGAAAAACAATAATAAAGCAATAGAACAGGAGAATGAATGGGTGAAAATGGAAACAGATAGTAACTGTTGACAACTACTCGCTAAGATGCTCAGGTCCCACAGCAGTTAGGCAAGGTCCACCAAAATAAAGACGAGATTCATTTTTTAACCTGTCAGCCTATCGGTGCAGACAAAGGACAGAAAGTCCAATTGCAAAGCTGCTGCTAAAAGAACGCTCTGCGTGCCATAGAACCTTACAGTCCAGCTGAAGATTAACCTGATCGAATTTATTAAGTTAAAGATTTATTTACTCAGCAATCACACTTCCTGGGCACAGCTTCATAGAAGTAAGAACATGAGGACATGTGTATAACAATGTTAACATGATCGTGTTAATATAACCGTGAATCTTTCTAAAGGAGAATAAAAAAGGAAAGGCGATTGATAGGAACACGGCTGACCGATGTAGAATCCAAGCCATGGAATATTGTAATCTGGTGATCAATTCTTTAGAACTGTGCCGGTTAACAAGAGGTTTTCACAAGGCTGCACTGGGTAAGAAACACCAAGTCAGGATGATCTTAAGTATGACAGTGACCAAGCAACACGGTTTAACATGGATGTACACCAGAAAACATATGTAAGATACAGAGTTTAACACTGCTCATAGAAGAACAAAAGGAGGGAACACGGAAAAATAGCCTAGCTTTTATGACATGGGCTAAGTTACGTGTTCATACAAACTGTGTGCATATGCATATACTGTATGAGACTTTACAAAGAAGGGAAACACTTGGCTGTGTACTCCTTACGTTCGTACCCCGGCCCGCAGCTCTTATCAGTGCCCCTCTTCCTCCAAGCCCCTGGGTAAATCACTCAGCCTCCCACCTTCTGCTGCTATCAAGTGACAGCCATGAAGCACACCATCTGAAAGACAATGTCCAGCTCTGGTGTCCTTATTCAGTGACCCCTCTTCTGCAGTCACTCGGGTTAGAGGATACCCATTTGATTTCTGTTTCCCTAACGACACTGTAGCTTGTGGAAACCAGGCCATGGGATCCAAACAGAAACTGAGCACATCTCACTGCCCGTTTTCTGTTTCACCCACTCTGACGTTTGTTTTCTTGGCCTGATCACACTTATTCTCATGACACTGTCACAGTGCACGAGCTATGTGCTGGGTACAGTGGGTATATCCCACAATACAATTGGAAGGTCTGGGTGCCAGGTTCATGGACAGAATAGTGGGAATGCCATCGCTCTGGAAATGGAAGTTTGGGTAAGGAAGGGGACAATTAATGATGGGGTACAAAGCAGCCAGTCCCCACTGTCACAACCCCATCCCTTCAGATCTCCCCATAGCTTTTAGAATCACTGTCAAGGCCACACTCTTCTACAAGCCAGACACCAAAGCCAGAGCTTCAGGAAAAAATGGACTACAGGAAGGGGATGGTGTAATGCTCAGATCAATGTGCGGACTGTGAAACCAAGTGACAGTAGGCTAGAGAAGGTCACCCAAGGACAGGCTGTAGGAAGATGGGGTAAGGGGAAGATGTTGGTGGAATGGGATAAGGGGAAGATGTTGGTATACTCTACTGCAGATAGCACTGGTGAGTGGGAGCCAGAGACACGGAGACAGACACCTCACTCTTACAGAAAAAATATAATTTTGTAAACATACTAAAAACTTCAAAATATTATGAAATCACCTTCAAAAGACTGTGGAATCATAATTTACATCCTAGTTAGCTTTAATTACCAACTTGTCACAGCAGAGCATCATCTGAGAAGAAATCTGCATTTGAGGAACGGTCTACGGGCATGTGTGTAGAGGACTGTCACGCTTTATTAATCCATGCAAGAGGGTCCAGCCCACTGTGGGCGGTACCACTCCTAGGCAGGTGGTCCTGGGCTATGTAAGAAAGCTAGCTAAGCATGAGACTACGACAGAGCCAGCAAACAGCGTTCCTCCATGATTTCTGCTTCAAGTTCCTGTCCTGACTCCCCTCAATGGTGGGCTATGACCCGGAAACATAAGCCAAATAAACCCTTTCCTCCCAGAGTTGCTTTTGGTCAGTGTTTTATTACAGCAACAGAATGAAATTAGAACAATTTACAAACTACCACTTTTGAGATGAAACATCATGAAAAAAATATGTTGGGTTAGAATCAATGATTTTTTGTGTGAGATGGTATAGACCATGGTGATATTTTATGACATTATTTTTGTACTTCTTAGTAATGTCTATGCCTATGATGTATTTACTCTTGGTCAGTCTCTCGTAATGACTTCCTTACATTAATCTTTTATAATCTGCACAGTAACCGTGCAGTGGGCACTGAGGGTTTCTCTCTTACCCCTGATGACAGCGAAGAACAATGAGTAATAAGTTAATTACTCTCATGAGAGTTACTAAGTGTAAGAGTCAAGATTTGAATCCACGTGGCCCGACTCCGACTCCACACATGTAGCTTATGCCCACTGTGGCTCACACTTCTCTTCCCCGGAGAACATCCCTTTGAAATACGTCATCTCACTCTAGGAAATGCCTGCTACCTGCTTCAAGTCCACTTCAAGAGACATTCACTTACTTCTCAGTATTTTACACACACACACACACACACACACACACACACACACACACACACAAAGAGACAGAGAGACAGAGTGACAGAGAGAGACAGAGACAGAGAAAGACAGAAATAGAGACACAGAAAGAAATTAATGTCTCAGTCTCTCAAAGTCTGTGGCTCACTCTTTGCAAGAAGGCCTGGGTCAAATTAAATACTGTATTTCTTCTTTTCTGTCTTTTGTTTTGTGGCAGAGTTTTCCTCTGTAGCCCAGGCTAGCCCAGAACTTATGGCAATCCTCCTACCAGCTCACCTCTTCAGCCCCAGACCACACATTCTTTTTTGTTTCCCCCTTCTTCCCCTTCCTTTCTACCTCTTGCTCCAGCCTGCTCCTCCCAGCCCTGCCCCCGCTTGCTCTGCCCCTCCCCCCCTTTTTAAGTACACACTGTAGCTGTCTTCAGACACCCCAGAAGAGGGCATCAGATCCCACCATGTGGTTGCTGGGATTTGAACTCATGACCTCTGGGACAGCAGTCAGTGCTCTTAACCACTGAGCCATCTCACCAGCCCTCAGACAGTATATTCTCAAGATACCATTAGAATCCTAGTGTCCTTCTGTCAGTGGCCAGGGATAGAGATGGGTCAATAAGCTATCACTGGCCCCTCAGCAACCTGAAGAATTCCCTTAATCTTTTAGGACTTCCATTGCGGTGAAACCACATCCTTGGCTTGGATTCATAAAAGAATTTCAGGCCAGATTAGTATGAAGCAGAGTTAGAGTTTATTAAAAATAGAAAGACACACACTCAGGAAAGACTGGAGTACAGGCGTGGCTCCTCAAAGAAGAGTTATAATTAAGTGTCTGACCATTAGCCATAGTTACCATCTTGGTGGCTCAAGTTACATCTCAAAGAGTGGCTAAGAGATCTTTTCTCTCTCTTTGTGATATGTGAGATTATAGGGCAGCTCCAGGGGAGTCTTGGATAGAAACTATAGTAATAAAACCAGGAGCCACTGGGGTTACACAAGAGATAAAAAGGGAGATTTCTGGCGAGATCCAGGATAATTGCGGCCCAGGAAGGAGGAAATGCCTCAGGTAACTGTTGATAATTGGTTCAGAATTCCTGAGTGTCTATTGCAGAAGCTTCAGCCAGATTTCTAGGTAAGGGAGTCCTTTTATTCCCAGGTCCCTAAGGGTTACTGTCTTTTTTATCCTGCTCTGCTTCTCTATTAAAAAAAAAAAATTCCTGCTGGACAGTGGTAGTACATGCCTTTGGCACGTGGATCTCTTGAGTTTGAGGCCAACCTGGTCTAACAGAGCGACTTCCAGGACACCCAGGGCTGCATAGAGAAACCTGTCTTAAAAAGCCATCTCTCACCAGGTTCTATATCAGTTAAACATCACCTGCCTCCTCTAAGGAATGACAGGAGCTTCCTGCTTAGTGAAGCAATCTCTTATCTCTTGTCTCTTCTCCACAGTGCTTGAGCAGGTGATACTAGCTGACGTGGCCCATGCTCTCTGTTTTATGGAAGCCTTCAACACTGAGACCAGTCCTTTCCCCCATGTCATCCCCTGACCTTACCATTCTCCAGAACAACTGACACTATGCTCTGAAGTGAATTTAAAAATAAGAAGGACTATTGTTGTAAGTCTTAGAGCCTAAGACTTTACCTCTAGAGTTCAGGAAGCACTATTCCTTGAAGATGTGTGTGACAAGGAGCCACCCAGGGCCTTTAACTGAGTTAATATTTGGGTTTTGTCATTTTAAATGATAGATCCAATTTCTACTCTTATTAAATAAAATTCCAAAAATGCAAGTAAGTACATCAGTAATTTGAGAATCTAGCTTGCCTGTGGTTATAAGGAACACTTTTTTACCCTTTGGAACAAAGCAAAAGGACTCTTCTTCTAAGTGACAGAAGATATTTGAAGACTTTTCTCTGCATAAACCATTGCTAAACCAAGCATTCTGAATCTCATAACCTGCTTCCCAGACATCACAGAATTCGACTTTGTCTGAACACATTCTAGAAAACAGCACAAACATGGATCTGGGAGCCAGTCAGCTCAGCTCTAGTCACTAAGGTCCTAAGTGTCTCCATTTCCAGGAGACTATAAAATGTCTATTAAACGGAGGCTAAAGTTACCTGTGATCAGCACTGTTGAAGATTGAAAGAGTACAGTGAATGTGCAGCAGATCAACAGGCATTTCGTAGTTGGCTGTTTGTATCCGTACTTTCTGAAATCCTTTTAAAAACATATAGAGGAAAATCAAATTCAAACCTTCAGGTCCTGAGGTCTTTAACAAACAGCATATAGGAGCCAGTGCTTTAGAGTCAGGCACTTAGGATGCCCCCATGAATCTAGCACTTGGTAACTAAGCCATATCAAGTTTAGCACCTGTCTCACCTTCAGATCCTGGACAGTAGAGCTATCTAACTAAAAAGAACTGTTACCAACAGTGGTTGTCCCAGAGCCTGTGCTCAGAAAATATTAACAGTGTTAACTAGTATATTGTCACCAATTAGATCATCATACATGTAACCATGAGGTACAAACCATTTAGTTTCTATTTTATTTTTTCAGAAGTTCATAGAAACAAGTAGACTTTCAGTATAGGTGTTACTGTAATCTATGAACTGGTGTGAGTACACCTTTGACTTTGGCAGAGCTAGTAGAAGCTCTTCTCTGCTGGTATTCTCATAAAGCTTGAAGGAGTTTGTGTGGAGAAATGCAGTCTGGTTTCTTTTGTGGATGACGACATCATTTATTCCGAATGACAGTAGAATGACAATCACCAGTGTGACTGTAAAGAATTATATGGAAAATAGCATGAGATGTATAAACAACAATAAATCTTTTAGTGCAGCCGGGTGGTGGTGGCGAACGCCTTTAATCCCAGCACTTGGGAGGCAGAGGCAGGCAGATTTCTGAGTTCAAGGTCAACCTGGTCTACAGAGTGAGTTCCAGGAGAGCCAGGGCTACACAGAGAAACCCTGTCTCGAAAAACCAAAAAAAAAAAAAAAAAAAAAAATCTTTTAGTGCAAGGAAGGAACACTGAATGTGGTACAGGCAGAAAACCAGTAATTTAAAAGACAACACAATGCAACATATTTCACGCTGCCTGTCCAGTCTTAGAAATCTATTTAGGTGGATTCTCATGAGTTAAGCAAATAAGAATGCAAAAATATTGTTTTATGTAAGAAAGAAGCCTAAACTGAAAGGACAGCAGGTGACAAGAAGCCTTACAAGGCAGTCAGCTTTGGGAAAGCCGGAGGTAGGGGGACAAATCACCAGATAGACAGTCAGGAGAGAAAGCTGCCTTCCCGGGAGCCTTATCTGTTTAACAAGTAAAGCAGAATGTTCTCCGCAATAACTGGTGGATTTCAGCAGTTTAAGAGCACTTGCTGCTCTTCCAGAAGACCCACATTCGGTCCCCAGCACCCACGTCAGGCAGCTCACAACTGCCTGTATCTCCTGCCCCAGGAGAACTTTTCTCTGGCCTCTGCAGGAACCCACATCAAAGTGGCACACACACACACACACACACACACACACACTTTCACACTCACACATATACTTAAGTTTTTAAACATAAAAATTTGAGGAAATCACATCAATCCTCAGGTCTTCAGAAAAGTAAAGAACCCCGAAGTGAGTCACTGACCTAAGATTTAGTTCCCCTACCCAAAATAAGCAAAGAGTAGTACAAACAGTAAGTGAGAAAATAGGAAATAAATGCACTTTCAAGATTATAACGGGTAACAATCTACTTAACACAAGTATTAGCTCCCTAGTATATGCTATTTCAATTTTAAATATGCTCCCTTCCTTTTGGCCATAAAATTCATATTTCCAGAGACATCTTCATTAGTCCATAATCTGGAAAGGGGAACAGCACAGTGTTGATTTTAAACCAATAGACATATGAAACTAGAAGTGAGGAGAAACTAGACACGACTGCTGCCAAGTAAGTCATCATCTGGGGTTTCCCCGTTCTCCGTCAAGACCAAACCCAACCATAAAATTCATCAAGCCATCATAGGCCGTGATATTTATGATCACCCTTGGCAGATGACCTTAGGAATTGTTTAGCTCATAAAGTATCTGAAGAAGGGAGAAGGGAAGTTTCACACTTCTTCTAGACAACCAGCATTCAGTTCATCTCTGCTATTGTCAGGAAGGTGATTCATCTCAAAGTCAAACACCAAATGCTATCACTGTATTTGTTGCAGATTTCTGTTTTCTCTTTTCCAACCCCTTCCCGTGCTGGGGATTGGGCCAGAAGAAGGTTCCCCTGTAGCTGGAGATGCAGGCAGATGTGCATTGCCCGACATGAATGCTGGGATCTGAATATGGGACATCTATACAACAATTATGAGACACAGCACTTAGATCAATGCAAGTGACATCAGGCAAGGCCAACCAGGAAGGTAATTGTAACCCTAGTAATACACACACACACACACACACACACCCTGAGTACACATAGAAAAAGTTGCTCTTCTGCCACTCTGAATGTCCTCAATAAACAGTCTTGCTGCAAAATGTTGCAGGTTGCAATCAGAGCACACAGTTTCAGGCAGCAGCATACCTCATATTTCATTAAGATTCTTCAGGCAAGAAGTGCTGGGCTGATGCAAATAACCTTGCTCTCGGGAAGAATAGCCTACTGTTGTCACCAAAGAGAGTCTACAACTTCATGGAAAGGCTGCTGACTTCTCAAAATTGAAAATGTTCAATCTAATATCTTAATGCTGAGAAAAAGGGACCAGAAAACTTAGGTTGGTCACAGATCATTCACTTAATATGTATGGGACCCCAAGCTCAATCCCCAGCATGGGGAGGGGTCTTAAAAAAGAAAGACAGAAGGGTACCATCAACAATTATTCTCCTTGCAGGGATTGAAAAAGGACCAGGTAGTGATCAGAAATGTCCCAGGAGGACATCTAACCTGACTGAACATGATCTCTGGAACAGAACCGCTTGGGGTTAGCCAAGAGTTGACATGGAATGGGACAGAGTAGGCTGAAATGACATTCCCACTTTGTGTTTCTGTTATCTCGTCTCTCCTTGAATACTAGGAGAAAATAATTCCACAAATTCTCCACTGTTGACCGAATGGGCTAACTTCATCAGTGCAGCCTCATGTTTTTGTCTTGCTCCCAGAATGTAAGACAACAATCTAGACAATACACCCTTAATACAAGTTCTCTTGTCCCAAGTTGTGTCTTTCCCTTGTGATGGCCACCACAGTGAACAGGCAGTGTGAGCAGCCATCTGGTTCAGAGATTCTCAGTTCTCTCTGCTGGTCCCAACAAAGACCACACCCTAATCTCTAGCAGGAAAGGAAGTTAGCAGGGAGTGGCTTGGCCTGGTAAAGTGTGAAAGGAGGCATTAAGATATGGCTTCTCTCCAACTTCCCTCTTCTTCGATTCCTTCTCTAAGGCCCATAAAATAGAGGCATCTCCTTAACCACTAGATGCTGGTTCAAGCTTGATTTTTACTTTTCTGAAGAAATCACTAAGAAGCAAAGTCAGGCCAAGGCAGGATTCCTCTCAGCAGTAGCCAAGAATCCACTTAACAAACTGAGCATGGTGGCTCAGGCCAGTTATCTCGGCACTCAGCAGGTTGAGGCAGGCAGGTTAGAAATCGAGGGTAGCCTGGACAACGTAATGAGTTGGAGGCCAGCTTGAGCTAAGTGTGATCCTGCCTTAAACAAAAAGACAACAGTCCAGGTAACAGAAAAAAAGTTCTGTAGGGAAAACAAAGTGAATGATAGTTATTTAAAACATAAATAGTTTATGTTTAAATACATAGGCACTACGAGTTCTCAACCCCATACCTATAATATATCCCACATTATTTACAGCTACATATTTATATATGCAAAGAAAATTCTTTATGCATTAGAGAACAATCTTATTGTAGAACAGTTGGCCGCTGAAACACCCATTTGGGTAAAAGCACCACTTCATGTTTCAAGGCGAAGACTTCTCCATCTCAATTGCTACCCGAATTTCAATAGATGTACAGCGATTCACTTCCTCCTCAAACCAATACTAAGAAATCATCTGTGTTGAGCTTAGTATGAAATGACTAACCTCAAATCACCAGGCCCCAAATGGGAAATGGATTGTATTTTTTTCTTAAGTACCAGCTAGTCAAATACTGCCTTACAGTGGGTTCTTAATAAGTAGCCCCTAAAGAAAAGTGTCCATGCAGACCACAGCTCTCACCTCAGAGGGAGTAAGAGCAACTGTGCCCTGGGAACATGGGTTCAGGTGGCCCTCAAACAGCATGTTCCAACATGCCAACAGTTTCCTTGGGCTTTCACAGTTACAAAACAAAAGAAGTAACAGGTCAATGAATCTTTAAATGTACTGGTGGCCAAACGTCAGATAGGTGGGTGGGCTAAAGCAAAATGGAGAGGCTTCTACAGTAGGTTTCAGAAGCCATCTCACAACTCTTAGTTTTTGGATGGAGGAAGCCAGTGTCTGTTCTAGCGCATTCCAAGAAGTTCCTCATGGCAGTCACAAGGGCGTTAACCTAGACTCAAAGGTGAATAACAAATGGCCATGAAGGAGTCTAAAGATATCTCAAGAGTATATGGCCATGGCCCTGCCACATTCCAATTCTCCACAAGATTTTAATCAGTCTTGGAGAACTTTACGGTGGCTTTTTTCTGGGAACTTCAATCCATGAGCTTTGACGTCACACTGCCTGGGTCTAAAACTGACTTGAACCAGCTGTCGAAACTGCTATCTCAGAGATACACACTGAGAAGGACACAATTAACAGTAGCACCTGCCTCACGGTGCCTTGAGGCGTCAACAGAGTGCTTTCCCAAGTCCTGCACCCTAGGCCAGAAAGTGACTTTATCTGGCAAGGAAGTCCTGGCAGACCTACTTAGTTAAAGTGAGGTCATTCTGGAATAGGTTAGCCACTCCCTCCACCCCCGTCTTGTATGACTGGTGTTTTCAAAGGGGTCAGCAAGATGACTCAGTAGGTAAAGGTACTTGCCAAATACCCAAGTCCCATCCCCAGGATCCATGTTGAAGGAGAACACCAACTACTTGCTGTCTTCTGACCTCCACACACACCATACACAAGTAAATAAATAGATATATAAATAAATGCAGGTGTCAAAGGTGAAGGAGGGGGACATTCAGACACTGACACAGTCGTGGACATAGACACAAACAGTGGCTCAAGGGCAACGCCCCATGAAGACAAAGGCAGGTCTCACGGAAGCATCTGAGAGCCAAGGAGAAAAGCCTACAATGGACCCCTCTCACCATCCCCAGAGGAAAGTGTCCTGCCTGCACCACGATTTAGTTGCCTCTAAAACTCGATGCAACTTTCCAGTGCTGAGGTCACCTAGCCACAGGAACCCTGGCAAACTAGTACAGAAACTCAAAAGGGACCTTGGAGTGATGTGAAAGTGTTATCAGTGCCTAAGAAAACTCTCAGCTAAGATACATTCTTACAAAACCCCAGGATACTAAGGACAAAGAGAGACTTCTGTTTTTCTTTGTGAAGCAGGCTGGCCTAGGACTTGCTATATAACAGAGGCTAGCCTTGAACTCTTGGTCTTCCTGACTTTATTCTCTCAAGTGCTGGGATGTGGGTCTCCACATCCAGCTGAGAAAATGTTTTTGAAATGAATTAAATTATTCCCAGAAGAGCCATTAAGCTGACAGCAAATGTTTCTGCTTCACAGAGGAAAGCTAGGTGACGGCAGAGGACAGTCACTGTGACAACAGAAAGACAACAGCCACTCCAAGATTCCGTACATAGAATAGAAACTGTGCCATAGTCATAAAACAACTTATAAATATAAGTTTCACTGGGTTTAAATCTCCCCCCAGAAAGAGTCTCGCAAGGGGCTACGCCAAGGCCCCAGCCCAGGCTGAAGATCTATGAGCAGCTCGCTGGTGGCTTGCTGAGGGTCAGTTACTTTTCTGAGGTTGGGCAGAGGATGACCACTGGTAGATGGCACAGGCTGCAGTGGGTAAGCTCACACCATGCCCATATGGGCAGTGCTAACTGAACTCAGTGGATTGAAATGAATAAATAAGGAATAAAGTTGAAGAAGGGATTATATTGGGGGACCCTGGGAGAAGGTGAAGGGGGAGATGAGGGAAGATATTATCAAGATACAGTACATGTGTCTATGAACTTGTCAAAGAAATATAAATTATTATTTTTTAAAGAAGAGCCTTAGGCTAAGACGCATTCATGTCAAAGTTCTATCAAATACTAAACATGAACAATTCCAGCCTTAACCTAAACTCCTTTTTATTATAAAAATTCTGGCAAGAGGAGCAAGAATGTATCTTCTATAGGGAGTACGGTTAGTTCAGGATCTGTCTATCCCAGGGCCTCATGCATGCTATGCGTATGTTCAACGACTACGTTACATGCCCAGCCCTCCGATCCATTTTTGTAAAGCATAAATGACCTTAACAGCCAGGCCTTAGAATCTCATCAACCAACAGGAAGCTTACATACCAAATATGCTTCACTAACATAGATGAGAAAACTCCTTAAGATATTAGTAAGGAAAATAAAAATCAAATTCCTATAAACAAGAACAAGCGGAAGGATCTCACAGTGGCATTCTGAGTGACAAATGCTGGAAGCATCCCAGGTCCCTGTCAACAGCAGAGTGAGTCTTAGAAATTACAGCATATTAATACAATGAAATTGCTTTAGCACTGACCGCCAGTGGCTGACAACTATAAGCAATCACACAAGCGAGACGTTGGAACAGAATATTAATAAGGAGATCGTGGGAGAAGACGTGGTCAGACTCCGTGTGGATAAGGTTTAAAGTTGCTAGATGATCACTACGTATGAGATAAGGCTGCTGTGGAGAAAAACAGCATAAAACACCCAGGGTGATGTGCAGTCAGAGCAAGGATGGAGACAAGACAGTGAGAGGTGTCAGAGGTGACTGCAGAGCTCTTTACACCTGCCGGATATGTCACAGCATTCCTTCACATATACTCAATATTTAACATTAAAAACAAAACAAAACCTCAAAACAACTAATAGAATGAGCCACAGCTCCTGGCTAGCGCTCTTCCTCTCATCCTCCAAATCTGTTCACAGCATGGGATTCAGAACACAGGCCTCAGCGTTCTACAGTGTACCAGAATTTCCTCCAAATTCTCCGAAGTGCTGATTTTTAAAAGAAACATGCCAAATAGAATTCTTTCATAGTGAGTTTCAATCTTAAATGTCCTAACGACAAGTTAAAAAACAAACCCAAAACTTGAAAGCTATTCAAATTTCCCTGAAGATAATAATAGTTATTATTATTATTATTATTATCATCATTTCCATTAATTTTTGGAATATACCCAATCTTAATGATACAGATTTTAAATTAACTCTTCAATTCATTGCTTGGTTAATTGTTTGTATTATTGGTCTGACTGGTAACCCTTAACTATTAGAACTGCATCATATTTAGACATTCATGTCAAGATGATTGTTTAGCTCAGCAGAAGTGAGGAAGAGAGTGGTGGCTGCTGTCCCAGGAACATCATTGTTTGACAAGAAGTATTCAAATGTAGTTCCCTGGCTCCGTGGCTTTAGGCACCAAGGCTATAGAGACCAACCTAAGCCTGTGCTGGGGTAATGAACCAAATGCCTAATCGACACAGTTCTAGTACTCTAGCTTCTGGGGGAGACCCCTCTTCCACTTCCAGCCCTCATGCTGCTTTGAGAACATTAATTTAACTAGCATCAAAAGCAGAAGCATTATAAAGGCATGTTTGAGATCAATGACATCTGCGGTGTTCCAGTGATGTACTCATACACAGTAAAACATTTACATTTAAATTGTATAAAATCATGGACCGCTGCATTTCAACTCTCTAACATTTAATCAGCATACAACCTACACTCTCAAACACTTTATATTCCAGGTCTATATAAGCTAAGTGATCTGGTCATAACCAGTGGATAGAATAGCAAGGTCAGCTCAGATAATGCCACTAATCAAGAAACCCACACACCCCAGGTCTCTTAGGACCTTATGTGACGGCTCCAGACTGTGTCACTGTGGATCGTGGCAATCGATCATGACAGAAATTTAAGAGTTATGTGGTCAAAATGTCCAAACGATTGCTTGGTGTTTTTTTTTTTTTGTAAAGTAATGTTGAGAATCAGTACGACATGTCTATCCGACATAGATGTCAAGGGCCGAGTCAGAGCATCCAGCCCTCTGCCACTGACAAGCAGAGTCGTACTCAAGCCTTATCATAGGTCCTCTAACATATATAATAGGTGAACCTAAAGCTCCTTCCCTAATCTGGGATCTTATAAATAATCAGCAAAGTCCAGAAAAGGAGAAATAATGACTTCAGAGAAAATCTCACACTCACAGGAGGACAAAGCGAAATATTTGTTATTATAGCGTATCATATAATAAACACAGGCAAAATTCAGAGAGAGGTGGTCTGTGCAAAGAGAACAAGTTTAAGAGGTTTTTCTTTAATACCACTCCTTCTAAGACTGACATCTCATTTTTAGGAAAGAATAGTTACCGAACGCTTAGTGCCTAGCTTATAATGCGTATGTGCTTGTGTGGTTCACAGCTATGTGGTTGCAAGTAAAAGCATTCAAAGGGCTGTTTATCAAAATTGTGTGTTGGGCTTGAGAGATGTCTCAGCAGTTAAGAGCACTGATTGCTCTTCCAGAGGATCCGGAGTCCAAATCCCAGCACCCACATGGCAGCTCACAACTGTCTGTAACCAAGATCTGACACCCTCACACAGACATACATGCAGGCAAAACACCAATGCACATAAAATTAGGGGAGAAAAGCCAGGTAGTGGTAGCATATGCCTTGAATCCCAGAACTTGACCGGTAGAGACAAGTGGATCTCTGTAAGCTCAAGGCCAGCCTGATCTACATAAGTAAGTTCCAGGACAGCCAGGGCTTCACAGAGACACCCTGTGCCAAACCCCTCAACTCTCCCAAAAAGTTTTATTTGTTTTTAAATTTTGTTTCTCCCAATAATGTTTATTTGAAGTACACTGGCCAAAAAACGATTAGGTATAAGTTAGAATTGTCCAACTCCTAGATCTGTTTGTCCATAAACATGGGTGGCACAAATAGATTACATAATAAAACTCACTCTGTATTTTCAGTTAGAATTGATTGGTGTCCACACCATCAGACAGTCCCTTAAGTAATAAACTTCCTTTGTAGGTATCACTAGACTGTGTATAGGCATTAAGTCGGTGAAAACAAACCTGAGATCTGCTGCCCAGTGCTGGAGAATGTAAAACATCATGTCGAAATAAACACATTAAAAGGAATGACTGCATCTCATTTGAATTGTAAAGTCTTTTTCTGTTCTGAAATCCAATTTAACTCAGCAGCGTGTATTGAACACCTAAAACTGTGAAGTGTCAAAATCAAATCTAATAAGTGTCTGATTTCACAGGGGAGCTCTGGGAAAGAGCTTGAGGCACATAGCACTGACAAAGCAACCAAATCTAAAATGCAATCGCTTTGTAACGTCACATTCAGCCCAGCTCCGCCAACACCAAAGCCCTTGGAGGTCACGAGAGCTGCCTGAGTCACATCATTGTGAACTCTTAGCCTAAATCCTCTGGGTTCTTCTGGGTTTTTCAACCCATAGCCCTCACATTTCCCAGATTTTCTACAATCCCTCTCCCTGAGTGTTTCCGATGATGTAAATAAACACAGGCCCTTGCTTAGTGGAGGTCCTGGCTGTCCTCCAGGCTAAGGCACCATCCTTCCGGTTAGCACAGCACTGTCAAAGGAAGCATTCACGTCCATTGCAGAATCACCAAACATGCACTGATACGGTGTCTACTCCATGCTCTCTTTTTTTCCCCCAAATCCTTTAGGGCAAGAATGATGGCTATCTATTGATGAATTTTGTCACTAATTCATGTCCTCTGCCTGGAGCAGCCTACAGCCATCTGTTGTTGCCTGACCAAACTCCCTAAGTGGCCTCCTGGCACCACAAAAATGTTGCTCTCCCACCCCATGCTGCTTACGATGCAGTCACTGTGACCCCCTTGATAGTAAGCAAGGATCATGTCACTTATGGACTTACAATTCTTGGGGGAAAGTCCACATTCTTAATATATAATATAAAGCCCCTTTCCAGCTGGATCTAGTCCAGCTCTTCACCTTCCTTTGTCTCTTCTTGCTCGTCCATGCCCTCCAGCTCTCAGAATTCCTTCAGTTCCTCAAGTGGTCCATAATCTGTGTTGCTTCTGAGCTCCCAATTGGCCTATCCCTCCTGCCAGGAACACGGTGTGGGGCTGTGAGAGGAAGCTGGGTACCTGATCGAGCACAGGCCTTGAAACCTAGAAACCCTCAGGGACATTGGAGTTTGGCCTTGCTCCTGAGCCCCAGGATCCTTTCACATAACTACAGTCCCTCCCAAAGAGAGATTTGTGGCCATCAGTCATGTAGCACAGGTAGAGGGCATGACTACAGGCCACAGAGCCTCAAGACAAATCTCCATACTAATGAGATACCTAAAGGACAGAGGGCATAGCCAATTAAGCATTCCTTCCCAGACACTCCTCCTTGCAAAAGGTATTTAACCTCAGGCCCGCCCTGAGAATATCAGGGTATAGCTTCATCCATTTTCCACCATGACAATAAATATCTTAAGACCATGGACTATCTCTCTTCTTTGGCACCTGCCCTGGGGAACCGTGGAGAAGGTCTTCAACTACAGAGCCGCAGTCTAACCTCCTGCCACCGACCTCTCTACTTTCCAGCTGTGAGGCCACCAACTCAAGCAGGCAAGCTGAGCCAGCAGAGAGCCAGCCAAGCAAGTCACCAAGACCAACTGACCAAGAGTCTTATCCTCCCAGGACACAGCTGGAGCTTCTTCCCCACTCCCCTTCGGTCGATCCAGCCCATAACCCCCCGCTCCACCCCCAACACCCATCTCAGCCCTTCCACAGCCTCTCAGCGGCACCTGCAAGCCCAAGGGCCCGAGAACCAGTCGGTTCTGATTGCCTTGGCCCGGGGACCCCCAATCCAAGAGCTCTGGCCCCTGTGGGACCCCAAAGTGTGTTCCCCCACCCCTGGAGCAGAGTCCTGTGGCTTCTCACAGCCCAAAATCTGCCTGGAGCAGCGTGGAGAGAACACAGTCAATTTCCCATGCCTCTGCCTCTCTGAGCCACGGCCCTATCCCCTGGGACGCACAACTCAACCCACAGGACCCACACCCACAGGCATGCCACAGCCCAACATTCCCCCTTTCCTGCATCGCCGCAGCTGGAGAAGCACTCACACACTGACAATGACCATCATCCCCACAGCCTGTGTTCAGCTCTGTATTTGTAAAGGAAGCACAGTACTGAGTCTTGGATAAGAAAGTTGCCTCCGAACATCTTGGAAATATAAATCCTACTTTATGGCACCTGCCATGATCAGGGACTGTAGTGTGGATTTTGTAGCAGCTACTGTACACAAATGCCATGCCATAACTGAGTTGGAATGTGATGTCCTGTAAAGATTAATCTTGGGAGATCTTAAATCTACCCAGCACACTCAAGCTCCTTAGTGAAATCAATGCTGGCTATTGTTCCCTCCCTTGGAGAGCAAAGGACCAGATCCTCCAATTGTCCTCATCTGTCTTCAGATAGCCATACTATACAAGAAGAACATGTACACAGGACCTTTGTCAAAGTTAAATAATACACTTCTTACATACAACAGAAGTGCATCTGGATATGAATCTCTAGAACGACTTGGATTCAACATTTTTGGGACAAGTGGGCTGAGCTGTTGTTGACCTGAGCAATAGGGAACATGTCTTAAGTAGCCCATATGGGATCAACAGTGGGAGACTTCACTCAAATATCTAGGACCTAGTTCTCAGCAGATCTATACAGTGGCCTTAGAGTCAATGGAACAACGACAATTGCAAACAGTCCTGCTCAGAGGCTCAGGTCCTAGTCACAGGCAATATTTTCTAGCCCTTGGGAACAATTCTGGCAAATACAGTGAACTGGCAGCTTGAGAAAACCTATTAATGGCTTATTCAAGACAACACAATGAATAATAGGTAGGGACTTGGGACAGAAAAAGTGATTCAGTAAAAACAGTGGTACATTGTGCCATCAAATACAAGGGGAAAAAAATCATGGGATGGGGCAAGATGGAAAAGCCCTATGAATCATTGGCCTGCAACAACTAAGGACTGCTCTCTGTAATGCTATGATGGCCTGTGCCCAGTTGTCAGCATAGAGACTCAGTGGGGAACAAATGGTCTTTAGTTTGAAGAATATGCCACAGACCAGAGAAATATAACTAGACTTCATTGTCTTCATGCCTTGACAACATCCTAGAGAGCAGAGCTGGGTTCTGAATTGACTCAGACCTTCCATAAATGGTGTCTAAATGCAGGCTCGACACCATCCAAAACTCCTCAGAGAAACTCCTATTATGTACAAGGAATGGGGAATGTAGCAAGTCCCTTTTGACTGGGCAGAACACATTGTCTACTCAGTGTAACTTTGTATCTCCTGGGTTCTGTGCCAGCTGTGTGTCCTCACTAGACTAAACCCCAAGATGCAGAGGTCCTAAGTATACTGAAAACTGAGCTAGTGCCCGGCAAGTCTCTGACTCTAAAACATTAACGACACACACAGGCATGAGACTAGTAAGGGAATCATTTTTATAAGGCTCTAGTTAAGAGTCAATATTATATTACTTGGAGTTGCTGTAGCAAAATGGAGTTACATCTTTTTTTATTAGCCTCTATTGACACACATATTAAAACCAAGAGTTAGGATCTGGCAAGGGTGCTCAGCCAGTAAGGGCACTTGCTACCAAGCCTGACAAAAATGAGTTTGATCCCTAAAACCTGAATGGTAACAGGAAAGAACAGACTCCCCAAATTATCATCTGATCTCCACATGCCATGACATGTGCACATACATGTACACAGATATACACACATACATACATGCATTGTTCATATATACACATGTGCATCCACATATATACACACATACATTCATGCATGCATACATACATACATACATACATAAACAAACAAACCAACCAAGAACTGCTGAGATGCAGCACCAGTGACTACCACTTAGTGGCACTGATAGTCTCAGGGACATCTCCAAACATGAAAACAAGTGCATAATAAAATTAACTGCAGTGTGTGTGGTTGGGTACTTTTTACTGTGACTCAGCTCAAAGTTCATGTGTGCAGAGACCTCCCCTGCAAAACAAACTTAAAATTCTGTGCAAGCCTGGTGGTACTGCTCAGTACTCAACAAAGTGCTTACTTAGTGTGTCCCCAGCACCACAGCCGCACAGAAGTTCTTTGACTTACAGTGAGGTAACACTTCAACACATCCATCGTAAGCTGGAAATGCATCTAATATAGCTGGATGGCGGTGGTGCACACCTGTAATCCTAGCACTAGGGAGGCAGGGGTAGGTGGGTCTCAAGTCCAGCCTAGTCTACAGAGTAAGTCCCAGACATCCAGGTCTACGCAGACTGTCTCAAAAAACCAAAGAAAGAAAGGGGGAGGGGGAGGGGGAGGGGGAGGGAGAGAGAGAGAGAGAGAGAGAGAGAGAGAGAGAGAGAGGAAAATGCATATAATATACCTCACCTACCCCACAGCTTAGCATAGCCTGCCTTAAACATGTTCAAATACTTACCTAACCCTGCAGTTGAGCGTAATCATCTGCTGCAAAGCCAATGTTACAACGAAAAGTTACATTCTTCCCGTGCAGTGACAGGTGGGTGTTTTGTGGACTGGTTGGCTGCAAAACCACAAAACACAATATCCAAAATGCTCTGGTGATACAGCTGAGAGAGCTCTTGTCAGCATCAAGACAGAGCATCACAGTGCACGGAGCCAGCCCGGAAAGAGAGCATCACAGTGCACAGAGCCAGTCCCAACGGAGAGCATCACAGTGCACAGAGCCGTTCTGGATGGGTACCACTCTTGCATCATCATGATCTGGGAAATCCTTAAGCTATTTCAGAGCTGGGATCATCTGTACATGCTTCTTCACTTGGCCAAGATTTCTAGTTACTCTTTAGCACATTAACTTTGCTGGTTATCAAGTTAGGATGTGTGGGTGAGCCTGATCTTCCATTCTGTTTGCATTTAGACTCCCCGAGAGAGGAACTTTGCATGCTTCATTACTCTACACCCATACAGGATTGGCATAGACTAAGCCCCTCTGTGACATTTGACTGCCTACCTTTCCAACTGCCGAGGGACACAGTTCAGTTATCTGCAAGCCCAGACAAACCTACATTCATATAAAAATGTCAAAAAGTGACACATTGGAATGAAAAATCCTTTTTAAAATTTTACTTACAGGTAGATAAGCAAATCCATACCTAAAAGCAAAATAATGCTATCTAAAGCCATGCTACTTTGAGTGTGCCCGGTGACATCACTTGGAAGTTTGATAGGAGAGCAAATTCCCACCTCGTGCCAATCACAGTGAATTAGACTGTCTGAGGGCAGTACCCAAGCTCCTGGGTTTTAGTTAAGTTTTACATTTTGTTTTCTTATAAATTATGTGCATGTGTCTGTGTGTGGGTCTGTGCAGATAAGTGCAGGTGAATACAGAGGTCCTGGAGGAGTGTCTCTGACCTCCCTGGAGCTGGAATAACAGGCAGTTGTGAGCTACCCAACCTGGGTCCTCACTGAACTCTAGGTTTTTGTGAGAACTGTAAGCACTCATCATCACCGAGCCATGTCCCCAGCTTTTGATCAGGTTTCCCCCAGGATTCTTACATCCCTTCAAGTTTTAAGAACTGCCTCTGTCGTCTGGATAAGTCCTCCTAAGGGTTCTGTGTTATAGCCTTGGTCCCCAGCATTGTGCTTGTAATAGAATCTTCGACCTATACATGGTCAGAAGTCTTGAAGATGAGAACTTGTCTTTGAAGCAGACTATGGGACCCTCACCCCCTCTTCTGTCACTTCCCTCTTTCTGAGATTTGCAGTGTCATCACACAGGCCCAGAACAAGAGAGCCAACCAACCACAGACAACAATCACCAAAATAAATGTAAGCCAATATAAATGCCATTCGCTACAGTGATAGGAAGCTTGACCAACAAGACTGCTAATTGAAAAGTATTAGATTACAACGAACCGCACCACTGATCTTTATTGGGTATCTGCTACACAGAAATAAAGAAATAAATGAAAAGCGACGTAAAGGGTCAACTGGCACATTCCTGATGGCAAATAATTAAAAGCACCAGGAAAGCTGGGTATGGTGGTACATGCTCAATATCCCAGTGCTCAAGAGGCTGAGGCAGGAGGTTTACTATGAGTTCAAGACCAGCCTGGGCTGCATAGTGAGGATAAGACCAGTTAATATTTCCTAGTAAGACCCTGTAGTCAAAATCAAGCAATCCCCCAAAAATCAACAAACAAAATAAGAACACCAGGAGAAGGGAATAGGAAAGATTATATTATTGATGGAATGGCCAGGATAACAAATAACCAGAGAGCCCTCTAGAAGACGCCTGCCCCAGCTATCACAGAACTGCTCTAAGCTGGCTGCTCATAGCCTCGCTTTCCTTCCCCATGGCAATGCTTTCTCAGGCTTTGAGAATTATGGACACAGATGACTGACCAAAGCAGCTCAGAAAAGATGGCCGTTAGGGCAGAGAGCCGCTGAGCCTACCATGGTTCAGGTGTCTGATGCAGTCATTGAGAAGAGCGCTGAACTTCTGCTGTTCCGCAGCCTCATTGAAGCAGAAGTAGCCATGCCTGAGGTAAGGCTGCCACAGGTACACGGGGAATGCCTTGGGTAGGACCACGAAGGGCTGAGAGTTCTTCTCACTGGAAGCTGGAGAAATAATGGGAACACGGATAGTTTTAAAGCATGAGTCTTGCGTTTCAAACATTTATTTCGGTCTGTAAAAGTATCTGGAGGCAGCCACAGGATAGGAAGATGGTAGGGAAATGGGGTTCTCAATCCTACCACCAGCTCAGCGTTTCCTTCCCACAGGTATAGTCTACTCCTCCACAGAGAGACACAGACAATCAACACATCTTCCTCAGCTCCCTACTGTTGAAAGAATCTTCAAAGACCCATACACAGAGCTCCTTTTCCTGTGCTTCTTGGAGGCTCCAGTTTCCCCACCGTTCCTCTGTGGCAAAGCTGATATATATATGTGTGTGTGTGTGTGTGTGTGTGTGTGTGTGTGTGTGTGTGTGTGTGTGTGTGTGCTTGTTTGTTTCTGTGTTTGTTTGTTTTTTTGAGACAGGGTTTCTCTGTGTAGCCCTGGCTGTCCTGGAACTCACTCTGTAGACCAGGCTAGCCTCGAACTCTCGAACTCAGAAATCCGCCTGCCTCTACCTCCCAAATGCTGGGATTAAAGGCGTGCACCAAAAAGCTGAGCAATATTTGCTGACTTCACAGTCTATTTCTTTTCTCACTACAGTCTGATTCCTGCTCCACCAGCTCCTGAACCCAATGGCTAAAGTCACTAATGCCATCTTGGGCATCAGCCCATAGCTTATCTACTGGTAATTGTCCTTTAACTTGATCTGTAACACTTGTTGCTCCTGGCAACCCATTCTTTGGACAACATTCCCTCCCATTGACTTCCAGGACAGCTTCTCTCCTGCGTCTTATCATGTCTCCTTTAAAAAAAAACAAGCTGTCGTTTGCACGTTATGGCCTCCTTTGCCCGTCTCTGGCTCCCTGTTAAGGGCTGGCACTTGTCCAGCTGTATGTTTGCTCCCCGTCTATGCTTGGTCTTTATCCCTCCGACCAGCATCCATCCATTCCACACTTTAAGTTATTCCCACAATCCTTATCACCTTTTTCTTTCCCATCATGATGTTTTAGAGAAAAATCATTTCACCCTTCACAAAGTCACCTCCTCTGGGAAGCCCTCACTGGCATCTGCCACTGAGACAGAACTTTGTGCTCTTTAATGTTCTCCTAAAACATGAGTGTGGCCAGTTTCCATGCGGGGCACTCACTGGGGAGGAAGAGTGGGTAAATGAGCCCTGATTCTTGATTCTCAGGGTACCCCTCCCTGTACAGTGTCTCCTAGAGGAGAGAGTCCACTTCTGGCATCATCTTGTATCCTCAGCCTGTAGCAGAGTTGTACAACCTAGAAGACATTCAGCTTCATCATGCTGAGTGAGCAGATATGCTCTGTTGGTCTAGAAAATTTTAGTAACCCTGAGAGAACAAGACTTGGGAGGCTACGGGCCTAGTTCAGTAGTAGAGCAGCTGCTGCCCAGTATCAAGACTCAAGTCTACGCGTACACAGCACACACGGTAATGTTTAACTATTTCTTCAAAATCAATTCTGAGAACCTCATGTGAAACCATGTCTCTCTTCAAAAACCCAACCCCAGGCCAGGCCAGGAATTAAAGGTGGCTCACACCTTTAATTCCAGTACTTGAAAGGCAGAGGCAGGCAAGGATAGCCTGCTCTACAAAGCAAGTCCAGCACAGCCTGGGTTCTGTTACAGAGAGAAAACCTGTCTTGACAGAAAGAAAAGAAAAGAAAAGAAAAGAGAGGAGAAGAGGGGAGAGGAGAGAAGAAAAGAAAAGGAAGGGGAGATACGAGGGGAGGGGAAAGTGAGGGGAGGGGAGGAGGGAGGGGAGGGGAGGAGGGAGGAGAGTGGAGGAGAGAGGAGGGGAGGAGAAAAAAAGAACCTACTCCAGCCTTATCTCTGCATCCCTATCACATGACATCACACTTGGTTAAAAGATCCAAGTTCTTTCTAGAGTCTTAGAAGACACGGTGTGTTCTGTGAGCTCAGGTCTCTAGGAAAGGAAAGAGAGTGAGACCATCTAAGAGGCTAGGCCATACTGGATATGCCAAGAAATGATATAAACCGTAAGGGATGCTTTTAGGATGGCCAGCTACTGGAAAATTACTAATACAAGGTAAGATTTCTTTAAGAGAAGTACAGGAACCTGGTTCCACTGTCCTAAAAAATCTGAAGGCAACAGCCAGAACTATTTGAGATCACAGGCTGAGCCCACCAATGCCTGGCACAAACCCAGAACATAGTAAGGAATCAACGTACATACAAACAAACAAATGAACAGTTACACATTGAAGAGACTCCCCCTTCCTGGAGTCTATTTCAAAGCTATTTGTCTTTTAACAGAGCAAGAAGTTTTGGATGATGACAACGTCACACACATTTCCAGCTTCCCTTGTAACATGATGGCCTTACTTTTCACTTTCCCTGGCCAGTGGGAAATCACCTGAATAGACATATCAAACCTCTTCCAGGTACCCTCAAGGAGCTGCACCCCCCTCTCCCTTCCCTTCATGCTATCTGAAAGGAGCCATAGCTCCAGTATCCACGTTGTTGATAGAATACGTGCCCAAACCTAGGGAAAATAGAGGAGAAAGCCAGCCGAGCCCAGGTCCTCGACAGGCATGTTCATCTGCCACACTAACCGTGGAGCAACACTCAAATGCTTGTATGAAAATCGTGAAGCCTTGCATATTTAACTTGAATTCCATTGTGCTCGGCAAACCAGATTCTAACTAATAAAATGCCAGATAAGAGACTCACTGTATAGACACTTGTGACAGATCACCCTGGCTGAACATTCTGCAAAAAAACTCAATTTATCCATTAGCCTCCAGCACCTTCCTCAAGGAAAGTTAATGCCTCCCATATTGACCAGTTACCATGAAACCCCCTCCTCTCAACCTCTAGTTACCTCTCACCAAACCTTCCATAACAATTCTCTAGATTCCATCATCCACATTCTTCTGCTGAGTTGAGTTATAAGAATATCACAAATGATTACTGTGGAGTGCTCTATATTTAAAACTCAGTAGGCCACACCATACAATGAAAATAGTCATTGAGACGCTGTGTGTGGAGCCCTGGGCTATCTAGGCATGAGTCACACAGCCTTGTGCTGTTTCATTCCTCCTTATATGATTTCATCAATAAATCCAGAAGTGCATTGTCTGTTCTGGCAGATTACACTGGAAAGTTCTGGAGAGATTCTCAAGAGTCAACAGGCTGGCATTCCCACTTTCAGTGGCAGGTAGATACACAGCCAACATGGCAGATAGGCAATTGTTGGATGGAAATATCATGTATAGTATTAGGTAGGGGGCACATAAAACATTATGTTAGCTTGAATTATTTAGTAATAATTTGATAATCTAGGTTTATGGTCCATGCACTACCTATAATTGTATTATTAAAAACACTACACTAAGCAATCTATACCAGAATAACAACTGATGGAATGATTATATAGTTCTCCATAAATTCTAATGAAATGTTCATGCCCATTAATAAGATCCAGGGCTCTCTTCAAGAAAGCAAGTAATGAATGTGCCGTGTGATTTACACAAAGGCAGATGGAGTTATTACATTATGCACAGTTCATGAATTTCTATGAAATGCCCTATTTAGCCTGTATAGTATCCATCATCTTCTCTGCATAAAAATAAGTTAAAAAATGAATGAGAATCAAAGAATTTTAAAGCTGGAAAGATACTTTCAAATTTTTCATGCTCCATTTTAAAGCAGAAGAAACAGAAGCCAGAGGTACTCAGAGCTGGTTCCCCTGAAAACATTCACTAAGTGGTACAACGAGATCTACATCAAAACCCAGCCCCCAGTTCTCAGGCCAATGCTTTTTGAACAGCAGGCACTCAGCGTTATTTATAGACTGGTGAACAAAGGCAATGCTTTCTTTTACACAGTAGCTCTGAGTCCCTGCAACCGTTATTTAAAATATTTAGACTATTTTATCAAATATCACAGCAAAATTAGATAATAATCCCTAACAGATAAAGACTTGCTTACTGAAGAATGAAATTGTACATGTCACACAGGATGCCTGACCTGTTTATTTCTGCTGTCTTGAGTGTTGTTATCAAATTCTACAGTGTATCCCCAAAGGTCCAAAAAACTTGACCAAGAACACACTTTTCTGTGTGCCAGGAACACAGAAACTGCCTGTGTGACTGAGTGGAGAGGAAGTAATAGAAACAGTATAATGATGATTTACAATAACTCATCTTGGCATTACTGGTACCTTAGGCCACTTATCTGCCATTGTCATGGTTACCTTGTGCATTGTGGGCGGTTTAACAGCATCATCTACAACACACATCTTTCAAGTCTCTAGACAATGCCAATTGTCTCTGGAAAGGAACCATTCTCTCTCATTGAAGACTGCTGGTCTACCTACACAGTTCTCCTTCATTGAAGACTGCTGGTCTACCTACACAGTTCTCCTTCATTGAGGACTACTTGTCTATCTACACAGTTCTCCTTCATTGAGGACTGCTGGTCTAGCTACACAATTGTCTCTCATTCAGAACTGCTGGTCTACCTACTCAAAGTTCAGGGAAAGACAGAGGACTTACCAGTGGGGTCTGGGAAATGCTTATCAGATAAGAGACTATATTCCTCTTCTGAGGTTAACACCTTGCCACCAGCTGGAAGAATCCTACTTTTAGGAACAGCTCCTCTCTGATAGGCCTAGAAAGGAAAGGTATGAAATGGATGATTTCTCTCAATACATATTTTTGAAAATGTCACAAATCTTAAAAAACAAGCAAGTCCAGACATATATACCCAGTGATAGACATTCCCATGCTATGTTATTTAGGGCTGTTTGTTTATGCTTGCATTCTTGCTGCTTATAAGGTGGTATTTTAAAAAACAAAACAAACAAAACAAATCTGTTTGACAGTCACTCTTGAGTAACCAGAGTCCCTAATCTCAGGGAGAGTCACAGGATGTGTGTTCTTAAATGGAAAAATAGAGTATCAGTAACATCTCTTTATCTATATAATGTTCACCACTTCAGACACTGAAGTCTCTGACTCATTCTAATAACCACAAGGTTGGCAATCTCTCACTCACTCTCTCTCTCC
>NW_021604700.1:2120893-2137916 GCF_004785775.1 Grammomys surdaster | reverse complement strand
CCCCCCCCCCGTCACATGCAGGCTCCCATGCAGGCAGGCACACATGCACTTCATGAAGTAACAAAGTATTCAGCTGTTGTAGGCATATGATACTGAGGGAAACTGTGGACTACGAAACTACAGTGATTCCCATGGAGTTTCAGCAAAAACACAAAAATGTTACCACAATAAAATGTGTGATCGTTTGCCCTCAGATGTGACTGTGACTGGATGTTCTGCAGTGAAGTCATTGGAATGGAAGTGCAGTTTTGTGACATCAGAAGACATTCTGGCTGGCAGATAAGACAAGACATTCTGCTGTCTGAGAAACTCGAACAAAATCCATTGCCCTGCTTAGTGCCTATGCCGACACACCCCAGGGACAAACAAATGAGATGAAATGAAAGCTGGTGCATCTGACCAGCAGGCTGATTGTCAAGACAAATTATTGAAAGTAGTAACTTGAGGGCAAGTTGAGAATTGAAACCCAGAAACTATGGGACCCACAGTGTGCCTTTGGGAATAACTAAAATAACATTGATCTGGGCAAAAAACCCAAAATAACAATAACACATGTTCCATCTCTAAGAGATGCCTGAAGAGACCCAAACAAAACAAACACTGAGTGCTATGAAACTTCTTTTAATACTTGGAAGAATTACTGATCAGCTGCTTAAACACACTAGGGACCCAGAGTGTAAGAGGAGAATCTGTCTTTGAACGGTTTGAGGATAATGTGAAGTGATTTGATTCAGACAGGACTCCACTGTGAATTTTATTTGAGGTTATGATAAGTGTCTATACATGTTATCATTTGATTCTCAAGACAGAACTATGATATTATCTCTACTTTACAAGTGAGAAAACTTAAATTCACAGAGGTTAAATAACGTGTCCAACCGAGCCATGAGTGACAGATTCCAGACACATCTTTGTATCTGTCAGGTTTCCAGCAAATCTGAGGGAAATTGGGATGAATTATGAAATGAGAATGCTTCAAGGTCCCTGTGCTCAACACCAAATTGGACTCTCAATAAAACAAGACATTTATAAATCATTAATGTCTAACTCTTCTGTGTGATTTTTAAAAATATGTCTATAAATTAACAAACAGGATTTTATTGTTATAATGTCAAATGATGATGACAAGCTACATGTACTTTTCATTTAAGTACCCAGGTTGTTTTTAGAAATATCTAATCATAATCAAATTTACTCATCATACCTTTATAACTTAAATTGGTTGAAAATAATGAGCAATGAAAAGAAAGAATAAATTTCAAATTGGGGGAGAACATCTTTAAAAATGGAAGAAAAAATAAAAGGAAAGTCATGAAAATTTAATTTCCAAAAAAATTTCATTTACTGACAAATGTGGCAAAAAACTCAATAAATCTGATAACAAGCTTTCTCAATTAGTTAGTAGCGAGCATAGGAACAATTGCTCTGTTGTGGACTAAACCATGGGCTAGCCAGATGCTCGGTGCTTCAGTGTGTTCTTTTATGTCATTCTAAGGAGCTACATCTGCCAGTCTGCAGAAGAGAAAACGGAGACTAGAGGCCATATGTAACTTAGCTAAAGGCATGCATCTGGTAACCGTCAAAGATGTAATTCAAAGCCCTTAATGTTATTGAGATACACCACCTCTCCCAGCCGTCTAAGGGGACACGGTAGGATGTTTATGAAAAGCCTATGATAATTAATTACCGTTGCTTGCAGTGTGTTGGGAGCAAGGATTAAGGATTGAGTGGAATCGTAATACAGGCAAGCATCTCATAGGGTACTTGAGAATGTGTGTGGATGAGAAACACATATAGCATGAACTCTTGAGAATCCGCTGGATCATTTGAGCTCATTGTAAGTTCAGCTGAGGCTCGGATGAGTCCAGAGGTTTGTTTTGTTTTGTTTTTTTTTTTTTTTTTTTTTTGGTTTTTCGAGACAGGGTTTCTCTGTATAGCCCTGGCTGTCCTGGAACTCACTCTGTAGACCAGGCTGGCCTCAAACTCAGAAATCCACCTGCCTCTGCCTCCCAAGTGCTGGGATTAAGGGCGTGCGCCACCACTGCCTGGCGAGTTTACTTCTAATTAGTGACACACTTGACTAAACTTTAGATTTTCCAAATTCACTGCTCAGTGTCCTTTCTGTTCTAGCTGAACATAACCTCTATAGGAGGGAAGAAAGAAGAAACACTAAAATCTGAAGTCCTCCAGGTGTAGATGCTTTACACACCTAATCTTGTTGTTGTTTTCTCTTGGTAAAGACAAGACAAATAATCTGGAAAAAGTCTAACTAAATCAAAACAACCCCTAAATCTAAGTGGACTGAAGTCTTCAGGGTGTTCTTTGTTGGAAGCCCTACAAATTCGGTCACTATCTTACTGAATAATAACCCCCCAGCTATGTATCAGATGTGATGCTTAAGAGTGGAAGGATGAGGCAGAGCAGGGAGCAGTGGCAAGCTGCAGGCTGAGAAGAACCTTGAGCTTGAATGAATAATCACTGAACCAACTCTTACATCAAGCACCGGTCACTTAACACAAGCTATTCCCACTCACCTGCCATCACTTTTCCCAAGCCTTGTTCCCTATACTGCAAGCATGTGTCTGATCAACTACTATTCATTCAGATCCATATAAGACATTTGGCAGACAGTAGATACTCAACAAATAACTATTAATTGAGGTGAGTACCCGATCAATCAACTGTCAAGGCCAGGGCATGCCAAGTAACATAACCAATGTTTTAAAAATACTCCAAGAACTGCTGGTAACCTGGGCATATCTTACCTCTTTGTTCTCATAGCTTTCCACAGCAAAATCGTTTTTAACCACAATGTATCTGTCCTTCCATTTCCTGATGTCTTCAGCAAACTGGGAGAGCTCAGCTTCATACAAAACAGTTCCTGGTTCCAGAGGGGGCTTAAAGGAGATGGATATGATTATGTGACACAACAAAAGATAATACACCTTGCCAACAGTATATTATTCATGATATTCAAGGAATAATTTAGGAAATTATGGTATGCAGTGATCCTGGGGAAACTTACTTTCTCCTGGCTACCATGGATTCCCCTTCTTATTCCTTCAAAGAAAAGTGCCCACACTTGTTACACGGTACTGTTCTGATTTTCATTTCCCTCTATATAGATTAGGAATGGGAGCATATGGTGGAAGGTATACATGCATATGCTATTTATTAAGTGCATGCATATGGCACTTAATAAATGCTTGATAAACTGTGTGACTGACTGAGGCAGTGTACTACATTCACATTTTGAGTATCCACTGCAACTCACTGACATGCCTCAAGGTTATGTCTAAAATCAGTCAGCTGTTTTTCTATTGTCCCAGTTTAATTTTTGTTGTTGTGATAAAAATATTTTGACTTCCAAAAGCAACTGAGAATAAAGAGGTTGTTTGGCTTACAACTCCAGGCCACAGTTTCAGGGAACTGAAGCAGCTAGTCACATCAAATCCAGTCAAGAGCAAAGAAAGTTGTAACAAGCACATGGATGCCTGTCTGCCTGCCTGCCTGCTTGCTTGCTTGCTTGCTTGCCTGCCTGCCTGCCTGTCTGCCTGCCTGCTTGCTTGCTTGCTTGCTTGCTTGCCTGCCTGCCTGCTTGCCTGCCTGCCTGCCTGCCTGCCTGCCTGCCTGCTTGCTTGCCTGCCTGCCTGCTTGCTTGCTTGCCTGCCTGCTTGCCTGCCTGCCTGCCTGCCTGCCTGCCTGCTTGCTTGCTCGCTTGCTTTCATCTCTCTTGCATAGCTCAGTGGTGCTGCCTACAGTGAGAGGCTGGGTCTTCCCACATCAATCCACACCTAAGACAATCTTCACAGACTTAATGTGGTGGTTTGAATGAGAACGACCCCATAGGCTCATATGTTTGAATACTTTGTTCCAGTTTGGTGGAACTGTTTGGGAAGGATCAGGAGGTGTGGTGTTGGGAGCCGACTCCTAGCAGAAAGCGGCTATCATCTTTGCAGCCATCTCAGGCCATACACCCTGACAAGAGACTTGTTTTCAACATCCTATAACAGCTGAGCACACTCTGATAAACATCCTGTTTTTCTCACATATCTTGTTTTGTTGTTTAGTGCACAGCTGGCGCACGTGGTAAAGTGTCTTCAGCTGCATTCCCCTGCTTGTGCTTATATATACCCAGGATTTTCTTTCAATAAATGGGACTTGACCAGATTCCCTGTCTTGTCTCCATTCTTTGAGTCTCTTGCCCCTCCATCCCCACTCTCTCTCTTGCTAGAACCTGTTGACTGACCCAAACGGACTGGGTCAGTACGGTGTTTGTTGAAGAAGGTGCATGGCTTTGAGGTGTGTTGGAAGTGCATCGAGATTTCAAAGGGCTCCTGCCATTCCAAGTCTCTCTTTCTCTGCCTGAGATTCTATCTCAAGATGTGAGCTCTCAGCTACTGTTCTAGCGCCATGCCTACCTACCTGCTGTCATGCTTCCTGCCTTAACAGTCAAGGACCCTAGCCCTCTGGGCTGAGAGCCCCAAATAAACCCTTTTTCTATAAGTTGTTTTGGTGATGTTCTTTTTGCAACAATAGGAAAGTATCCAAGACACATGTCCATAGGCCAAGTTAATGTAGATAATTCATCATTAAGATGCTCTTCCCAGGTGATTCTAGATATCAAATGACAGTTGTACCAGGTGTGATGGCACATACCTTCCTTTGGGCACTTGGAAGGCAGGTGGATCTCTGTGAGTTCCAGGCCAGCAAGGGGTACACAGAGAGACCCTGACTCTAATAATAATAATAATAATAATAATAATAATAGTTCAAAGCAACCTCCTACTCATCCCACCTTTCCCAGAAGAAGTGGGGACCTAGGCTGTAAGCACTCTGCCCGTCTGCCTTCTTTTTTCTTTTGTTTTGGTTGGTTGGTTTTAGTTTTAGTTTTGGTTTTGTGACAAGGTTTCTTTGTACAGCCCTGGCTGTCCTGAAACTCACTCTGTAGACCAAACTGGCCTCAAAATTCACAGAGATCCACCTGCCTCTGCCTCCTGAGCACTGAAATTAAAGGTGTGCACCAGCACTGCTAGGCTTCCTCTTCCTGCTTTTTAAGAGGTATGTTTTAGGTTGAAGAAAAAGGCAAGCCAGCAACAAGCAGTTCTATCTCTTATATTCATGAGCATCTCTCATTACCCTTGATGTATGTGCTACAGGAATTTCTATTCGGCTCCTCATTAGGTCGTTATTGGGTTTTCTGTGTAAGGAGAACAAGCATCCTGCTCTGCTGCACAATTACCTTATTATTGTAAAATACAGGAATGTGCCCTTGTCTGGCATGTCACCGACGCTACACTGACTTCTCCCATTTAAACAGGCATGCTTTGCCTTCAAAACCTTACTTTAAAGCAAAAAATTTATATGAATCATACAGAAGAGACAGGTCTATTTCTTTTAAGACTCATCTAAGGAATGAAATGAATTTCATTCCAAGTTCCAGGGCTTAAAGACCCTCCTGATGGATAATGAGGCAACCCCCTATCTTGTCTCATTAAAAGAGAAAAGGGGCCTCCCTGATGAGGCTGAAGACAACTTCATAGTTCTTATGTACAGCTTTTCTCAAACTTGGGCCACTTAATCAAAACTGTGGTCTCCTGATAGACTTATTATGTCTGAGCCTCTGGGTTCCAGACACAGAATCTGCATTTGTTTTGCTCAAAGCAGGAGTCTGTTGCCCAGGCTGCTCTCCAGTTTCTGGGACCCAGTGACCTTCCCTCCATTGTTTCCCGGGGCTGAGGCTATGGCTATACTCCACCATACATGGTTGGAACTTGCATTCTTTTCTTTCCTTTCTTTAAATGTATTTACTTTATGTGTATGTGTTCCCAGTGTGTACATATATGCACCATATGCATGTGTGGTGTCTCCAAAGACAGAAGAGGATGTCAGATCATTGGGAACTTGAGATCTGGCGTTCTGGGTGTTTGTGAGCCACCATGTGGTCCTAGGACCCAAATTCAAGTCCTCTGCAAGATCAACAGATGCTTTTAATTGCTGGTCATCTCTCTAGCTCTGGAATGTGCATCTCAACACGCTCTCTGAATTCTGAAACCCTTTTGTGGGATTCCCATGCTGCTAAATTCTCTGGTTAACTAACTCAGACTCTCAGCAGCGGCTGGTCCGTTCATCACTCATTTCTGTCTTTCTTGACTCATTTCTCCTTCTCCTCAGGGAGTTTCTTCATAGTGTTTTTGCCTGGACTCTCTCCTCTTTGGTATCTGCAAATGCTGCTGAGGCTGGTACTTTTTCCTCTCCGTTTCTGTCCTCCCACCATACCTCAGGCTCTTCTCCATTATGACCTAACAATCCCAGACTTCATCTGTCTATTGTGCTCCAGATCAGAACCACCATCCACCTAACCAACCTGTCCACTGATGAATGTAAAAATCATCACCACCATCATCATCAACAACAGCCACACTATTATCACCACCACCATCATCTCAGGACTAGGGAACTGGCTCAATGATTAAGAATGCTTGCTGCCACCGGGTGGTGGTGGTGAACGCCTTTAATCACAGCACTTGGGAGGCAGAGGCAGACAGACTTCTGAGTTCGAGGCCAGCCTGGTCTACAGAGTGAGTTCCAGGACAGCCAGAACTACACAGAGAAACCCTGTCTCGAAAAACCAAAACCAAAAAAAAAAAGAATGCTTGCTGTTCTTGTAGAGAATCCAAATTCAGTTCCCGCCCACATCTGGTGGCTCAAAACCACCTGAAGCTACAGCTGTATCTTCTAAAAAGCAAAAGAAAGCCAACATTTCAATCTTATTTTGGCAAAACGAACTGATTCCCACACCCTCTAACCTCCACTCACCCTCATTGAGTAAAAGGCAGCTTCACTCCCTTGCTTTGCTCACATGAAAAGCCACACCCCCTTGCTGTACTTGCATGAAAAGCCACGCCCATTACATTTCTCCTCCCCCATTATCCCACAGCAGATTCCACCAGCTATGTCAAAAATTGCCTCCTTCCCAGGCTGGGAGCTAGCTCAGTCAGTGAAGCACTTATCACACAAGCATAAGCCACACTTGAAAAGCCAGCTCTCTGTAACCCCGCAGCAGGCAGGCGGAGACCTGGCAGATCCATAGGTAGGGCTCAGTAGCCAGCCTGCCTATCCAAGATAGTGTCAGACCCTGTCTCAAAAAACAGGGTTTCCTTCCTCCTTCTGAGAAATGACATAATGCTGACCTCTGGCCTCATACTCACAGACACACACTTTTGTGTACACACACATGCACACTCACACATACACAGTGGCCATCACTTCCTTTTTTCCCTCATGGTCTAGTCTTTACATAGAAAAAACAACAACAACAACAAACTACACACTTAAAACTCTGACAGTCTGTATCAGTCTGTATGGATCCCTGTCATGGAACTTCCCATCACTCTTAAAACCAGGCCCTTACACTGGTCCTACAGGTCCTGGTCGCTGCCTGTCTCCCCGAGGTCACTGCCCAATACTCTCTCACTCGCAGAGATCCAGGTAAGCTCCACAGAGTCTTGGGGGCTCTGGGCTGGAGGACCTTTTCACTTCCAGCTCCATCTTCCTGGGACAATGGTTCCACAGCTGTTTCCCCCACACCTGTTCTGTCCGGTCATCAGATGCATGCCGTCTCTCCAGAGGGCTTCCTTCCCTATCAACTTCCCCCAGACAAGAGTCTTGCTTTGTTTGTGTCTGAAGCTTTGATCACTGTCTTACCATCACCTGTTGTCAGTTTCTCCCACTGTTTACCGTCTCCTCCATCTGAACATAAACTCCAGGAAGGTAGGGAGTTTTGAAATTACTATACTAGATCAAAGACAACTCAGGGGAAATCGTGTTTGATGGTTGACCAAAATAAATGTAATCATGATGGGTTTTTTTTTTTGATTGAACTTCACAATGGCAAGCTAAATTTCCTGTACCAAACCATCGGTGGGGAAAACACACAGTGAGATTTGAACCCTTCTAGCTTTCTGTTTATATAGATCACACAATCAACAAGAAATCATATCTATTTTCACTTGAGGTTTTTTTAAGCATGAAATGATTTTAGTGTAGTTTTAAGAACTACAATTCAAATAATTCGAATATTAGCATCTATAACCCTTTCTCCGGTGAGGGAAAGAGGTAAGTCAAATGCTTGCGGCTTACCTTGGTCTTCAGAAATTGTGATGTTAAATCTCTTTGCTGTTCCACCTCGCTGCGCACATGATTGCAGAAAGCCACAGAATATTGGCGGCTGTAGTAGGGGCTGAAGTTTTTGATAGAAGCCTCAGTTTTCCCTGGAAAAACACGAAACTCAGAATTTTGAAATGTAGCATGCCTCCCAGAGTAGATATCAGGTTACTGTGCATACCCTTCCCATCTCCCTAACACCACTGCTGAGCAGGGCTCTTAGCATCCTGTGTTATCTGGGAACGCTGCTCCTGCCACGCCTGCTTCGAACCCTCCTTCCATCCAGCATCCCGCTAGTCGGTCAGGAGTCAGAGGAGTCTTTCTCGGTGTACGTTTTGCTCACTGCTGTGAGTGTAAGAGTATTCCATCTTGCCTCCCAGCCTCTCTAGCTTGTTACTTATCCTCCTACATGATGGAGATCTCAGAGCCCACCCTTCCAGACTCTGTGTACACATCTCTCATTTTTCTTCAGAACCTGGAAGCTAAGCCTCTAGTTTTTTCGCCTCCACAGTCCTAGATAAAAATACCATACCAAGATGGGAAGATGGCTCAGTTGGTAAAGGGTTGGTTAGGCAAGCACAAACATTTACATAGGTGTTGGGGAGGGTCAATTGAGACCCCCCCCAACACCTATGTAAAAATCCTGGCCCCAGGGAGATGAAGACAGGAGGATTCTGGGACTTGCTGGCCAGGAGTCTAGCTAAATTAGTGAGATTCAGGTTCAGTGAGAGATCCTGTCCCCCCCCCCCCCCCGCCCAAAAAAAAAAGTAGAGAGTGACTGAGGAACTCACTTGACCTCTGGCCTCCACACACATAAAGACATAGTGTGTGTGCACATGTACACACACACACAAGTGCACACACACATGCACACACACGCACAGACGGGGGGGGGGACTCGAGGGAGAGCTTTTTGCTCCTATGCTCCTAGTTTAGGAGATTTTTGGATATAAAGTGTCCTATGATTGCCGTGAGGTGGAGAGAGGAACTGACTTACAAGTCTAGAGACCTGGACTGCGGTCCCCGTCCTAACTGTGAGATAGAAACTGTCCGTCCTACCTCAGCCAGCTCCCTCTGCTCTCCAGACCCACTGTCCATGGCTGTGAAGTAAGGTGGACTTGGGCCCACCTTCTCTGAGTCTGGGTGACAGGGAAGCATGATCTTGAAGGCACAACTACAACACCACACTGACCAGCAGTGGTATTTTGGTGTCTTACACCAGGGGTAAGTTTCGCTGTCAATCATGTAAGACCTAGAGTTGGAGGAAAGGGTAGATCCAGTTGCCTTTCCAACCCCTGCTTAGTACAGGCTATGGGAGAGGCATGAACCACACTGGAAAGCCTCCCGGCATTTCGATACTTGTTTCCAAGGATAGAGATAAATGTCAGCGTCACCATCTATTCTGATAAGCACTCGATAGGTAGGACGAGGGAAAATAGAGCAGGGATAGCATTCCAAGATAGTTCTGAATACTTCACGGGAAGCTTGGCTTAACTTCTGTTTTACAAATCTGATGTTTTAGTTGACAGAGGAATGTTAAAATATACCTTACAGGCAAGAGTTACACAGAGCTATTACGCATGTAAAATTTCAGAAAGAAATGAAGAACCTGAGCCAGGTATTTGGAGATGCTCAGGAGGAGGACCCTGACTCCAACAGCCAACTGCTTGTGTGCCTATGAAACCGCAGCCAAACACCCATGCACACCAAGACCCTCTACAGGCAGACACACCTACCTTCTGCTTGGGCATTTTTCAGTCTTCTAATGTGTATGAGAAAGGGAAGCTCTTTTGTATTCCCTTAATAAAATGACATTTATGGGTTATATTTATGGGCTTTAGTAATTATTACTTGTAAGGTCCTTTTGAGACCCACTAATAATAGATTCTGTAGAAATGCAAATAAAAGCCCCTATAATTTGAATCAAGCATGCTTTTGCTTGCTCCCTGAGTTTGTGGTATTACAATTAATCAGGATTTGCATAATACTTTAATATACTCTGGCTTTATAAGCATCTAATTGGTTATTATTTTATTAGCTTTTATTACAACGCATAAATAGTAATCCTATATCCTTGTCTATAATTTTCTTACACGGGAGTGGGAAATCTTTGAGAATCCCCACAGTAAGAGTCTCAATGATGAGCAAAGTTTGCCCTTTGGTTCCAGGGAAGCACTGCACTTGGCCTGTCATGCTAATTGTTGATGCTAATGTTTGCTCTCTTACAAGCACCACAATGAGAGGAAAGTGGGTGGCTGTCCTTCTATAATGATCTCTGTGAAGCTATGGAAGCCAATGCTTTCCTACTGCCCCAAGCCTCCTGCAGGTATGCCCTGCTTCTACCGAGGTGCTTAATGCCAGCGTCCCACTGTTGGAGAAAAAATGCTTCTGGGATTTAAATATCTACACATGACACTCTCAACACAAGTCACTCTTAACAAAGAAGAGATTGAAGATTTCTTGCATTTACTTAATGACTGGTTCAAATGTAAATAAAACAGCTAATAGCATCAAAAGATCCAGGAAAAAAATACCCAAAGTTGATCTAAAATGCATCTAGACATTAGATTAAACCTGTCTGGACCTACATAAAGGAGCATCCAATGTGAAGACTTTGAGGATAATGGCAAAAGTCTGGGGTTGGGTCAACAATACCAAAATGGTAGGAAGATGGACTCTGGACTCAGGCAAAGATGACACAAGTATTTCTGCCCCTTGCTGGCTGCATGGCCTCATAGGAGTTACCTTTTCTTCCTTCTCACATGAAAAAAAAATGGTAGAAACTTAACAGAATTATTGTAACAGTCACACAAAATACCTCATTAAAAGTACTCGGCACCATAGCTGACACACAGTAACTGAAAGTGGCTAGAAAGGTGGGGATGATGGAAGCCCCTAGCCAAGTACCAGAAGACATCCCTCAAACTGAACAAAAGAACTAAGAAAATAAAAAATAAGAAAGAAGTCTGCTTACTGTATTCTTGAGTTGGACACATCTTGACTTGCAGAATAGAGAGAGCTGCCCCAACCGACTGCGGGCCTGAAACAAATATCACCTGCATTCCCATGGATGTTTGGCTTAAATTGCCCTCTGCATATCCTGAGTTAAAAAATAAACTGCATAATGCCAGGCATAGTAGTGTGTAATTGTAATTCCAGTGCTTTGCAGTTTGACGCCGGTATGGGCTAAATGGTGAGGCCCTGTCTCAAATAGCCAAACTAAACTGAGAAACCTCAACTACATTATACATTAGCAATAACCAACTGAAGGCAAAAGGCACAGTTAGCATCTGTGCTCCACTGAGCCTCACTCCTCACATCTGTAAAATACAGATAATGAAGAGCCCCCATATCAGGGTCTTATGTAAGCCACATTGCCAGAGCTTCCAGCACAAGGATGCTAATGGGTCACAGTAAGGCTGACACCAGGGGAAGGGCTTCTTCTCAGTTAGGGACATAGCACTGTCACCACAGCTACAATTTTGCGAATCCTACTTGGTGGCCCCAGCCTGTGCTGGGCATCATAATGCAACAGTTTACTCCCTTGGTGAGCCTCACTGAAACCAAAAGGCCTCTTCCAGAGCTCTAGACACAACGCTTAGCCATCTACAGAAAAGGTAGTTGCAGGCCCTTCCAAAACCAAATGTTTTCACACACTCATGAACTCAAAAACCTACTGTCCATTCAATTCCCTTCTCTCTCATTCCCAAGGTCAAGCAAATCCTGTTACTTTTATTTCTACACTATTTCAAGTTTTACTTTTATTTTTTGTGTATGTTTGTGTGAGTATACACCATGTGTGTGCAGGTACCCACGGAGACCAGTAGAGGGCATCAGATCCCCTGGAGTGACTGTTCAGACAGTTACCAGCTACATGCTGTGGGTGCTGGAAACTGAACTCAGGTCCTTCTGCTGAACGGCAGACAGTGTTCCTAACTGCTGAGCCATCCCTCCAGCCCCTTTATACTATTTCTTAAATCTGTCCCCTTTACCCCACCTCAACCACTATATCCTCTATTGAGGCTTATTAACTCTCTAAATAAGAATCTCAAATTTTTCTCCCGGTTGACAGCACAGCAAGGCAAAATCACTTAGTCTCTATTCTAAAACATGACCAAAAATGTGCAGGGTAGAAGAGGGAAATGCTAGGACTGAGATCCCTAAAGACCTAAACCCCTAAAGACCTTGGAAGCAAAGCCAACACTTCATTCATGGAGTACCAACAGATTCTAAGAAGGGCTGGAGTCTAGGATAAGGGGACAGCATAGGAGAGGCAAAAACAATAAGTCTACTGGGACCCATTCAAGATGAAGCTGTCGCAAGCTGCCAAAGACCGGATGCTAAACTGAGTGTCTTCCCTGCAGAGCACAGTCCTGGCATTGAGACTACAGGGACACTCTTCTGAATGCTGTGAGGAGCAGACCTCATTAATGACAGAAGTCAGAAGTCACAGATCTCTGGGTCCTGGCCTGCCAAGTTCCAGGGACATGGAGCTGTCACATCATGCCACCTCTTGTATGACATCCCTCAGTAGTTTCCCACTACCTGTAACTCTTCAGCCTGCCACTGAAGGAACCCAACTCTACCTGTCATATATCACACGGCTCAATCCAAACCTTATCTATTCCTTTCTCCCGTAAGTATCCTGTTGGCCATTTCCACACTCTTCAAGGCCAGAAGCCAATGCCAGCCTAAAAGAACTGTTTTCAGATCTGACCAGCTGGAAACAATCTCACCACCTTAGCATTCTCGGAAAACTATGTATCACTTTTGCTATAACTGTTTAAATACGGCTTATCGCTCCTCCAAGGGTATACTGTATTTGTACACTCAACAAATATTTGAACAGCTGAGTAAACATTCAAGACCAAAGAATATCACAATGCATAATAATAACAAAACCCATGATATCATTCTAAGAAGGAAGGTTTGAGGCCTCATTACTTATTATGAAGGTATGCACCAGGAAAGGCAATTATATTTGTTTACAGAAATCAGAATCTTACAGGCTAACTCCTCTTGAGCTTCCAAATAAGTTTTCCCATGAAAATATCTGAAATTATTAACATCACATCTTGGTTTGTTTGATTTGATCAGTTTATAAAGATGAGAAACATGTGACAACCTGGCTGAAATTTATATAAAGTCTGAAGAATCTGAATTTGCAGGTTTTTTTCACTCTAGAAGGTTCTTTGAATGACAATGACCACATCTGCAATGGTTCACTCAAATCTATTTATCAGTTATTTGATTTCTACTCTACCGCTTATTAGTCTTCACTCCCTGTGATTCCCAGTGTTACTTCAGTAACTACAAATATTCTAAAATTGTTCTCAATCTGTGAGTCTCAACCCCTCTGGGAGGTTGAATGACTCTTTCACAGGCTCATCTAAGACCATCAGAAATATCAGATATCTACATTTCTATTCATGAAAGTAGCAAAATTAAAGTTACAAGGTAGCAATGAAAATTACTTTATGGTTGGGAATCACCACAGCACCATTAACTGTATTAAAGTGTTGCAGCATTAGGAAAGCTGAGAGCCACTGTTCTAAAGCCTAAAATCCTTTCAAAAGGGGAAGGTTCCTCTACTTCAACACCTTTTAGAAAACTAGTTCATAAGAAAACAATACGAGAAGTTAAAACCCCTTTTTGTGTCATGAGATACAAAACAATTCAAACATTGAGCTCTTCTCTAATCTTTGAAAATTATAGCTTTATCAGTGTTATTTAGTTAGCCCTTGATCTACTAAAAAAAAAAAAAAACCCACAAAAAAACACCAAAAAAAAACATTGTTTTTAAGGTTTTAGATTTGTATTATGAAAAGTAATTATCAAAAAAAATTTCTTAACACCATGGCTATTTCACTGGTACTGAGATGAATTACATATGAAGGGAAACTGAGCAGGCTTTTGGTACAGTTTTTTAAGACCTGCTGAGGTTGTGGGTAAAGATTAATATTGGCAAACAAGAAAAATGCCTCCAAAAATCTCAATAATTTTAAGGTATAAGATATGCCGATGTGTATGTCTCCCGGGTTTCTGAGATTGTAGAGATTTATCAGCCCTCTTGAGTTACAGCATCAGCGATGATCTTGGGTTGCTAAGCACCTTCACTTTACACCTTAGGGTGGAAAATTGGAAATCCCAATTCACAATACAGAGGTGCAAAAATCTAATTACATACAATGATGCCCAAGGACTCTCTTTCTCCAAGTAAATGCCTTAGAGAATGAAGATAAATTGGATTCTCCATAATTGAACTAAAGACAGGGAGGGAGGAAGGGGGCAGGGAGGGAGAGAGAGTCGGGGGTTTGGGGAGAGAATGAGAACACATTTATTACTGGAGCTCGGGTGACAGGCTTTTAACAGACTCCACTAGGAAATGGCAGAATGATTCATAGGCAGCCTTGACGCTGCAGATCCCACAGGCTCCCTGTGAAACCTCCAGCACGAGGTAAAAGGTGAGGGGTGTATAAACCAACTTACGTTCTCTGTGATTTACTTTCAATGTTAATCCACAGAGAAATACACAAATATGTACGATTCCAGGGGCTTACATGAAAGCCACTCTGTGCACATCTGGATAAAGCAGGCCTATCAGGAATAAACAACACAACCCAGTTGCCTGGGTTTCCAAACTCATACTTAAAGGTCCGAACTGGTGAGGAGAGTTTACAGTGGATCTGCCCTCAGACTATTAGAGACCCTGATGTTTCATGATCCTTTCCCACACTGCAAGTCCCCTCAGCTTGTCCTCTAAAGGCATGTTGATACCAAGGGGCAGGAGCCAACAGCAGTGAACAGACAGAAGAAAAAAAAGTGTTTTCTGCAAAGGACCCCAGTCACTGAAGTCAGTGACAGCTCCAACTGCACTACACATTTGCAAAACAACAGCTCATGAGTGAATGCAAATGAATGACGAAGGAGAAGATTATAATAGAGTGGTCACTCTACCATCTAATGAGTTTCCATTACTACACCACTCTACAGAAGAAAAAAAAAGTCCTACTTTGGCCAGCTTTCCCAAGTTAAAAGAGAATATGGGACAGACATAAAACTAGACCCAAAGTCTGGTCTGGGCTCTGGTTTTGTTGTTGTTTGTCTTTTACTATTGTTAGAAACACGCAAGCACCTGTACACAAACACACACTCACATACTTACATACTCACACACACAAGCCTATACACACACATTCACACCCACCTGTACACACACTCACACACATGCACCTATACACACACATACCATACACACACTCACACACATGTGCCTAGATACACTCACATACCTATACACCCACCTACACACACTATACATACACATACACCTGTATATACACGCATTCACACCCACAGCTGTACACACACACACACACACACACCTTTCCTTAGCCATAGTTGGGTAGAAGTGATAAAGTGGCCCCTGTTTTGTATTTGGTTTGTCTTGTTTCCCCCTCTTCGTTTGGATAAAGTGCTCAGAAATTTTAAAGCTTTGCCATCCCTCACGGCATGCTTCTGGTTGTCTCATGACACGCCTGATGAGAAGAAATCTTCTGTATTTGGCTATTTCTCTAAGTTGCCTAATGTTCTCCAAGGAGTGAAAAAGAACTTGAGCTGCTCTGACAGCTGACTTTCCAGACACGGCAAGAGGGATGCTTGTCATGCATTTTCTATCTCTTGTCTCTCAAGAGTCTATGCTGGGCTGGCAAGATGGCCGATTACGAAAAGACACTCGCCCTGAAAGGCTGGGGGCCTGAATTCAACCCTCAGACCTCATGTAAAGATGAAAGGAGAGAACTGAGTCCACAAAACTGTCCTCTGACCTCTACATGTGCACCATACCGGATGCAGAACCCTCAACACAGAAAGTCCATCCACTCATTCATTCATTCATTCATTCATTCATTCATTATAGAATTCATGTCATTGATGTGAAACAACCATGTATACTGGAAAGTGCTTGGGGACCAGGCATGCTTATATTTGCTTATCTAGGAGCAGGGTGGCAAGAAGGAGGTGTCAGTTACAAACTTCATGAAAACCTTTGTAGAACATCCAACATTTCTGTGGGCCAGCTGAAAATTTCAAAGTATTCACAAGGCTGGTAGGGTACTCATTAACAAAAATTATTTTCACATGCCTTAATTTATAAACTCTGAGACTTGCCAACATGACTCAGGCTCACAGCTACTTGAATTTAGCAGGTGCCAAATCTCTGTATTCAGCTCTCCTGACACTAACCCAAACATCACCCAAAATGGAATCTGGCTGGTGGCAGTTTAGGACACAGCTCTGCACAGGAGTCAAACTTCATATTTTGGAACTCAATAGATGCCAGTCTGGCTCTGCTGCTAAACTTAAGATTCCCGAGTCATACATAACTGAAAAGCCACACAAGAGGATCGTGTGCGATGCCCCCAAAACACAGGAATTGCTTAAGTCACCCAAATTCCCAGAGTGTTAACTATTAAATAGCATAAGGCTGTCCAAAACCACCCTCCCTTTTCTATGGAAGTTGGAAATGATTTTCTCATGGTGGTCATGCCATCATCCCTGCGTGGATCCCCTGCCTCACAGGTGAAATTTACAGACTCCAGAACTCAATGGATGACGATGGTAGTCTCAAATGCTTTTCAAGGAAAGAGATTACCTGTCCTGAGGTCACAACACTATTTGGCAATACAGCATTTGTGAAATTTGTAAAAGAAAAAAAATCAGTTCGAAGATGTTAAGAGCATTTTCCTCTGCGCTAATACGACGTTGATGTGTGTGGACGGTTGATGTGTGTGGACAGTTGATGTGTGTGGACGGTTGATGTGTGTGGACGGTTGATGTGTGTGGACGGTTGATGTGT
>NW_021604700.1:2075536-2120883 GCF_004785775.1 Grammomys surdaster | reverse complement strand
ACGGTTGATGTGTGTGGACGGTTGATGTGTGTGGACGGTTGATGTGTATGGCTCAGGTTTTTCTCCTGTACTATAAAGGGATGCAAACAAGTCCTTGGTGATAAAAAGAATGCGCCCAAGGAGCAGTGTGAGGAGATGTGAAGATTGATATTGTATTAGCCGGACTCAGACACTACTGTCGTGAATGCATCTGTGAGGGTATCTATGCTTGAGTTCTTCTCTCAAGTGATAAGGCAAGTTTCTCCTGCCTCGCTGCTCTGAGCTTGGCCGCTAAGCCTTTCCAGCCTTTGGACTCCTCCAAGATCTGCAGCCTTTCAGCATTTGGACGGAAAGTACCCTATTAGCTCTCCTGGGTCTCCAGCTTGCCAACCGCAGACTTTGAAACTTGTCATCCTCCTCCACAATGGCATGAGTCAATTCTTTATAATGTGTGTGTGTGTGTGTGTGTGTGTGTGTGTGTGTACAATCAGATACAACTGATTGAAACACATTACTGAATCCCAACACAACCATCCACTTATTTCATGTAATAGACATCATGTTCTTAGATCAATAACAAGTTAAAAGCAACGCAAATGTCAACTTTCTCCATGTATTAAGTTCTAAACATCATCATCATCAAAAAAATCCCTCTGAAAAACATGGAATCTATACTTAGAACACTTCATCAAGTCATCTATGAAAAACAATTAAAGCATTTGGCTCATTTTCATCCCAGTTGGCAGAGTTTGGCATAAAAAGGGCAGAAAGCTAACAAAGTTCTGGGTACCGGGGAAACCAGCTCCCCTTATCTGAGCACCCTTTAATCCCATTCAGGTGTTCCAATTAAGTGGCATCACCATCTCAATTAAAGCTGCAGTTGCTGACTGATTCTAGAAAGTCCCCTGGGAAAGGCACTAATTAAGTCGGTTTTCTTATCTAGTGATTACAAAAACTTGCTTTGCACAAATCAAGGTTAAGCGGTATTAGCATGGACCAACTGTGTCTTCAGCATATTGGAAACAGGCTTTAGCCGAGTTTCTCTTGCCTCCACCCTGCATCCTACTTTATATGAGCAAAGAGGTGATGATACAGTCAACAGGCCACTGACACAGTGTATGTGTGTGTTCGTGAGTTTTCTTTCAGTATGAGATATTTCCAACATACTATTCTGAATGTAATACAGAATAATATAATATTATAATATAATATATATATATATATAATATATAATAATATAATATAGTATAATATAATATTATATGTAAAGTCTGCCTGGATAAATAAAATGCTAATACTAAACCAGAGTGAATGTAATTTTTTTAAACAAAATGTTGTAACTCTATCTGTAGGTTTTATCATGCTCTGCAACTTCCCTTGGCACCATTATGTTGAGATTAGTCTTTATTCCTATAAACTGCTTTAGACTACTACAACGGATGTGGTACCTAGGCATAACTAATAGCATTGCTGTGTATATTCTCAGGCTTAACTCCACCTTCCAGTCTGCTGCCTGATTTCCAAGCCATTATGTTTCGTATATATGCATGCAGGTATATATAACAATATCATAATATAAATGACTCTACCATTGTCATCATTGAGACAGCGTTATACTACTAGTGCCAGGATGGACATCAGACTACTGGAATACAACAGAAAATTCAAAACAAGTGATTCAAAAATGGAAATTGGATATGCATCAGAACAGGCTACACACACACACACACACACGTACTCGCACACGTGTACACACACACAGAGACTTAGCATATTCGTTTTAACTGGAATCTCTAGCAGTTTAGTTTGGTTCCTTTGCCTCTTACTTATTTCCTCTTTTACCCTCACAATCAATGCTGATGTAAACTGTCAGTGCCGATGCATGAATCTCGGAGTGCACATAAGTGAGCTCCTCTAGTGCGACCAGAACACTAGGGCAAAGACTGAGGGTCTCACTGGCCCTCAAGATCGCCCAGCTTCCCACCAAGGTGTCAGCAACTTATAACCCAATTTTTCAGAAAATAGCGTCTATTATAACTGATAAAAGATTATTCTTGTGAGAGGAATTGAGCATCTCTTCAGATGTTCCTTGGCCACTGAGTTTTCTTTTCCACGAATGTGTATCCTCTCGCCACGTCTCTCTACTGACATACGAGCATTGTTTGTAAATTTTAAGAGAGAATCCTTCTCAGACATAAACACTGAAAGTATCATTTCCCAATCTGTGGCTTGTTTTTTCAGTTATGGTGTTCTGTTGAGCAGAAGTTGTAGAGTCTAATGAAGAAAGACTTAAGCCATGTCTACATCAGGAAACCCCTCCTTCCTCTTTTGCTTGCAAGGCTAGTCTTCTATGTTTTCCTTTAAAACTGCTTTGACATGAAGGTCTTTCACAACCTGGAACTTACTTTATGTATGGTTGGGACTCCATAATTTTCTTATGAAACACACACACACACACACACATACACACACACACACACACACACTTTTCTATTTCTTTTTTATTAATAATTATTTTATTTATTTACATTTCAAATGTTGTCCTCCTTCCTGGTTCCCCCTCCATAAACTCCTCACCCCATCCCCCTCCTCTTTGCCTCTAAGAGGGTGCTCCCCTACCCATCCACCCACTCCCACCTCACTCCTCCAGCATCCCCCTTCTCTGAGGTATCAAACCTCCACAGGGCCAAGCACATCCCTTTCCACTGAGGCTAGATAAGGCAGTCAGTCCTCTGCTACATATGTAGCAGGAGCCACATAACAGCCCATGCGTGCGCTTTGGTTAGCACACACACACTTTTCATATTCGAGTGTTTGGTTTGGAGCTTTCTGCTCTGTCCAGTGGCCAAATGTTGACTTTGGAACTGTCAATAACATATCTCAAGTATTATAATACTAGACTAATTTCTATTTCTAGAGAATGATATCTTCTCATATTTCTGTCCTCCAAATTTTCTTAGATATTCCTCACCCAATGAATTCATGACAAATTATGTCAAGCCCAATGGAAAATCATGGTAGGCATTTTCATCAGAATATTAATTAATTTGTGATTATTATGAGGCTAATGGTTTTATGATACAGGGCAAACTAGCAAAGAGTCGGCCAGCCCCACATTAATGGAGAATCCACTGTGGGTGGAGCTTTAACTCCGCTTGCCCTTGGGCTCCAGATCTACTAAATGGAAAATCTGGGGATTGTAAGTTAGCAAACTCTGAGCAAGTCCTTCGGGCCACAATGATACAGTCTAAGGTAGAAATAAAAGTTTAATCAGTCACCTACTGATGATGCCTGCAGTTTGCTCTGTCTGTTATAAGCACTGCAAATGATACATACCTTTTGTTCCTGTGCACAGGTATAAAAAACAAAAACAGATAAATTTTCAGAATGAAATGATAATCCACAGTGCAATTGCTTGTCATTTTAATTGACTTGGACACATTACCCTCATAGAAATGACATCATGTCTCACTGCCTTCCGTATCATATGACATTGTCATTTGCCTACAGATGCGGCACGTGCTTTCCTCAAACTGCAGCCCACAACCTTTCAACAAGAGACGACTGTTGCATAGCTCTAGAACTAACGAAGAATCAAACCTATGATCCCAACTACCTCAGGTTGTGCCCGACATGAGTGGCGGCAGACTGACAATCTTTCCAGCATAGTGACTTGGGATGTGTATTTATAGTATGTATATTTGTAGTTCAATCACAGAAGAGCTGTAAATGACTATTACATATAACTAATATTGTTGTCATGATTACATATTTTTAATTCAAGTATACTAGTCCTTTCATGTACATTGCAGATTTTTTGCAAGCCAGCCAGGATAATTTTTAAAGACAGGTCTCATTTTGTATACCAGGCTGGCCTAGAGTTCATTGTGTAGCCCAGGTTAGCCTCAAATTGACAATCCTCCTCCCAGGCACATGTCACTACACCTAGTTCAGATCATCACTTAAAATATTGTTTCTTGGGCTGATGAGATAGCTCATTGGTAAAGACACTTGCTTCACAAGCCTGACAACTTGAGATGTACCTCAGAGACCCACATGGTAGGACAAGAGAAGGCCACCAGTTGTCGTCTGACCTCAACAAGCATATAAAGGCATGAGGTTGTGTGGACACACACACTAAATAAGTAAATAAGCAAAAAAATATAATTGTATGTATTGAAAGTTTGGAGTACAAGGACTATCTGGATATGGAAAAGGAATTGTTATTTCCAGTTGGCAAAGAGTAACATTTAAAATAGTCACCCTTACTGGGCAGTGGTGGCACACATCTTTGTTCTCAGCACTCGGGAGCCAAAGGCAAGCAGACAGATCTATGAGCTCAAGGCCAGCCTGGTCTACAGAGAGAGTTCCGGGATAGCCAGGGCTACACAGAGAAACCCTGTCCCAAAAAGCAAAAACAAACAAATAAGCAAGTCGCCTTTGAGGAGAGGTGAGGCTTTATGGTTGGATGCAGAAGAGAGGTGTGTTGCTTTTGTGAAACGTGTCTTTCTATGCACCAGCATTCTGGCTGTCATCTGTTTGCCTTCCTCTGAGTACATCATCCCTAGATGCTTCACTGAGTCTGTTTCTGTGAGCCCATAGAGCTTGGGCACTGACACCCCAAACCGGAAGCTCCTGGGGTTTCAAATGTGACAGAAAAGGACTAGTTCCTTCTTATTACAGGGCAGAGCCTCAGCCTTCTCCCTGGAGCAGCCTCCGTTCCTGCTGACAGAACTGGGCTTACAGCAGCACCAGAGTCTACTTGAGAAAGCTGCAGGTCAAACACCGCTCTGTCGGTTCCACCGCTGATTGGTAATGTGACCTTAAGTAAATTATTTTATCTCTGGAACACATATCTGCAGATGTGGAAGCCATCTGCTCATCTGCTTTGCTAAAGGGAATACAATGGCATCCCTTCAGAACACACGAAGGTCTCCAGATAAAGGATGCAGACATTACAGGAAAGGCAATTACTTACAAATGAAGAACTGTCCGAGTTATAAATGTGCTGCCTAACAGCAGTACTGTCTGTGAAGCAGGTTAGCATCTCTATCATCTCATTGGTCACTTGTCTGAGGTTGATATTCTCCTTAGTTTTAATTAACTGTCATCTTAACAGTCCCTAGAAAAACCTTCATGTTTTCATCATAGAAATGAGGATATGGAACACGTATCCCAGTGTTTCCTTCTGTCTTGCTGCTAGTAAGATTCTCCTCAATGGCTTGAGAAAAAATAGAAAATTCTATTCCCTACTCCAGACCTGCCAAATCTGAGACTGTCTGAGATAGGCTAGAGTCTCAGAGAGACTCTTAAGATGCAGCCAGTTTGGCGTCGTCAATAGCACGATAGTGAACCATAAAAACGGACATTTGTAAGCATTAGCAAAATGCCTGAAAATGTACATACCAGGGAGGGAGGGAGGGAAAAGATCAGGGCTCTGACCTAACACACCAGCTCACTTGCATCTAGTATTCCCTTCAAGACTCTAAAGGAAAAGAAGCACTCTGGTACTCCAGGGAGTGTGTCTGTATCTCTGTGTGTGTTGGGGTGGGGTGGGGTCATGTCCCATGCTCCAACTAGGCTCGTTTGTTGTGTGTGTGTGTGCATGCAAGTGCTATATAGCACACCTACAGAGATCAGAGGACAACTTAGGGGAGTTAGTTCTATCCTTCTACCACCTGGGGTTTGAATTCAGTTTGCCTAGAGGCAACCATGTTCGTCCACTGAGCCGACTATCTTTGGCCTGCAAATTATTTTTTAAATCAGGTGAGTTAACTAGGGATGGGAGGCAAGAGAAAATTGCAAATGTGTAGCTATGCCTTGGTGCTGTAAAAGACAGCTGTTGGGAGAAGAGCCAAGCCCTCCTTTTCGGTAGGTAGTTCACTTTATAAAATAGAGGGGAAACCTCAACAGGGTTAAAGGGTGGTTTGGGACACATGGCCTGCATTCTAGTCCGTTCCTGAGTCTGCTATTGCTTTGGGTCTATTGCACAACATCCATGGAGAATTCCAAAGCTTCAGAAGCCCATGGGCATCCCTGTTCCACAGATGTTTTCCTTAAGGGATTATAATTGGATTCTCTCAAAGTTCATGAAGCACCCCACCCGAGGATGCAGACAAGACAGAAAAAGTGACCACTGCAGAAATGCTCTGTGCTAATGAGCGTTTCCATGGTCCTTCTCATCCAGAGAGCTGATCTGATAATATAAGTAAATACCACTGGATCTGCCTTAGAGCAGATACCAAAAACAAAGCTGCAGCAAATAATTTATTTATATGCAAATCTAATTAATTAATTAATAACATGGGCTAGGAACATCACTTAAGCTTTGCATTTACAATTTTTAATTTATTTAGCATTTACAGAATACTGTTGGTCTAACTATAAATGTTTGATTCTGGTTTGCTACTATAATAAATGGAGAACAGGGTAGTTATGTGTAAAATATAAAATGAAGCATTAAACTATATTTGTTGCCTTGTATAATATATATATATATATATAATTGTATAATATATATAATTGTATAACGTAATATACACACACACATACACACATGTTGAAAGTCTTTTTTTAAAAAAGCAAACAATACAACTATCAGGATAAGGTAGAAGGCTGACTTTTAAATTTTCCATTTTACACAATGGAAAATAAGTATTTTATATTAATAAATATCACAGAAAGTGATAGCATCTCTTTCTCCTTTGGAGTGTGTTTTTTGTTAGTTGGTTTGTTTGTGATTAGGTTTGGGTTTTGTTTTTGAAACAGTTTCTCACTATATGGCCCACACTGGCCTTGAAGACACAGTGATCCCCCTGCCTCAGCCTCTTGAGTGTTTTCAGTTACAGCCATGATCTCCACCCCACACACATCCACTACCTTATCTTTTAATATCTCCATCAAAATTAACTTCAATCTTCTTACCGAAAATTATATTTGTTCAAATCTTTCCCAGTCTGTAGGCCTGGATCAAAACTATCTGCCTGTTTCCCTCACGGCGCCTCACGAGCTTCTCAGCTACACAGGAAATCATGGCCAAAGAATGAGCTCAGCCTTGGCTGGACTATCACCACCCGTGAAACCTTTTCCCATCTCCAATGCCACTTCTGCTTTTCAGAGTGGCATGGCATCACTTCACAAGTGTCCTCAGCCCCATAAGGACCCTCTCTTCACTCTCAGAAAACGTCTTCATTTTTTAAGGAAATCGAAGTTTTGTTCTCTCCTATCCAGCTCCAAGTTCATCTCACAGTGTCTCTATTTTCTTCCTTCCTGTTTGACTAAGAAGGAAGCATCCTATATTGACCATCCCCCCTGTCTCAGATCATCGTTCTCAAACAATTTTCTTCAAAGCCTGGAGGAAAATGAAGCAAAGCAAAACTCCCCCTCTCGGTCAGCCGAGGCCCTTTTCTTCTTTCCTAAGTCAACCTTCTGAAACAGTACTTCCAAAACGCCTGTTCCCACACCCACCACTTCTATTGTCTACTTCTCCATCAACCACTCTTTCCCCAAGAAACACAAGGGTCACTGGGCAGGCTGCACAACCAAAGTGGACCTTACCCGTGTGCCTGCTGCCCCAGGCTTTCTAGAACCCTCTTGTGTATGTCCAGCTCTCTCCTGCTAAGTAATTCCATGCGAAGCCAGCCCTTCAGGAACTTCAAAATTGTACTCCAACTCAGTGAAAAGATTCACCATCACCTGAGTGTCTGCAGTGGGAACCTAATTTTGTTTTCCTTTATTCTCCACCTTCTGGGGCTGTACTCACCATTTGACCTCAGCTATGTCTCTGAAATGCAACCTGGCTACCAGTATTCAGTACAGACCCTCATTTCTTCCAAGAGAAGTTACATCAGCGAGCTCCTGCCTCTACTCACGCCTCTTCAAATCTGATCTTCAAGCTAAGCACAGGGCTTCCTGCAAAGGTGGAGGCAAAAGGATTACCATGTAGACTTAAGGTCATCTTGGGTTGTATATGAGTTCCAGGACAGTCTGCTCTACAGAGTGATACCTGTCTCAAACAACCAAACTAACTAAATCTGACCTTCACCCACCAACAGAGGCAACACTCCATACAGCGCATAGCTGGTCAGGTCCCTCTTTTGGTCAACATCACTTTGAACTCTTCCAGGATCTTTAATTTGGCCTCAGCTCTTATCTCTAGCTCTTCCTCTATGTAACAGACCACCTGAGCACCGGTAATGTCTTCTTCCTTGGATGTCCCGGTGATGTCACCTTGATCGTGGCTGATACAGTCTACTTTCCTGGAATTCACAGACCCAGACAAACCTCAATTTATCTTCAAAATCAAACTGGAAATCTGCCTAGAAGGTTCTGCTGAGTGACTCCCTGTCATCCATCACTTGAATTGACGTAAAAGGCTCCTTGTCCCACACTTCTGCATTCACACAGCCCTTCACCTAAATCTCCAGTGGATCTATTTCTACAGTGCAATTGGCTGCATGCTTAGGTGCCCTTTCTCTCTAGTACAGTAGCTTACTGAAAATGCCTTCCTCTTGTTGGTTCCTGGGAACAAGAGGTCAGCACAGGGCACATAAACAAGACTTCATAAATAGTTACTGGCTTGCCAGTTAGACATTAGCTGTATATCATGTATACTTTCCCTACACACCGTCCCAGACTCCCTCCAAAGGACACCAGAGAAAGCAAATGCAGAACTAATTTTCCACACAAACAGAACATACATGCCACTAAACTTAGAGCACGTATCTCTGAAATTTCCTAGGAGATTCCATTTGAAAACTGCTCTGAATTTCATGCACTGGGTATTTATTTTCCCTTCGTTGGGGAACCAGAGAGTTTAAATAAATAAAAATTTGTCAAAAAGGCCCGACCTAAAGAAATGTGTTTATCTATGTGGTCACTTAGCATGAGATAAACTGGGAAAAGGTGACCCACAACATGAGTGTTTAAAAATCTAAGACAAAAAGGCCTGAGGTGTAGGTGAGTCAGGCTAAGCTGCTGGCAGCACTCGGGGGCTAAGGAGAGGTGATGTGAGGTGAACAGCTCCCTTCCTTTTTGCTCAATCCCAGCTAAAGCTCACACTTCCTGTGAGAGTATCACAGGAAGCATCAAAACGGCACATTTACAAAGGGAGTTTTCAAGGTGAAATGTACATAGGACCACGTTTATGTGGCACAAAAATACTTGGTTTAATCCAGCTCAGTGTAAGGTAGAAAACGGCAACTGTAAGCAGTCTGAGTATCAGAAGTTATTTACTTACTGGAAAGAAAGATAAGATTCAAACTTACTTTGGAAATAATTCACAGAGAGAGCGAGAGCGGGAAAAACCCTTGAGAAGAAGAGAGTGGCTGTCTCATACTGTGCTTGGCTGGTTTTCATAGGGGACCTCTGTGGCTTGTCTGGGTAAGGGGAGCAGGTGAGGAAAGAAAGACTGTTCACCCATCACCTCCCCAGGGAGCAGGTCCTGTAAACATCCTCAGTACTGGGTAATTCCTACTGAGTCACCGGTTCTTCAACCATCTCCATATAAGTAACTAATGTACAAACCATGAATAATAATCCAAATAAAGTTTCATCTCACATACTCAAAAACAATTGTCAGATTGAAGGAAATGCCCTTACAAGGAAAAATGATGAAAAAGCCTTTTCTTATTCAAACACCTAGGCACAGAAAGAAAAAAATATATAGCTTTGATGTTAAGATTTTACTCACCTTCAAAATTTTTGACCCAAAATTGTTCCTGTATAAAAGGAATTCAGGAACAAAAAAGGTGCAGAGACAAAAGGAAAGGCTAATCAGTGACTGACCCAACTTGAGATCCATCCCATGGTGGGCACCAAACCCTGACACTATTACTGATGCTATACTGTACTTGCAGACAATAACCTAGCATGGCTGTCCTCTGAGAGGCTCTACCAGCAACTGACTCAGAATGATGCATATACTCACAGCCAACCATTGGATGCAGGTCAGGGAGAGTTAGGGAAAAGACTGAAGGAACTGAAGGGGGTAACATCCCCATAGGAAGATCAACAGCTTGGAAGCCAACAGCATAGGAAGTCAACTAACCCTCCTGGGAACTCCCAGAAACTAAGCCACCAAGCAAAGAGGATACATAGGATGGTCCAAGGCCCCCAGCATATGTGTAGCTGAAGACTGTTTTGTCTGGCCTCAATGGGAGAGGATGTGCCTAATCCTGTAGAGACTTGATGCCCCAGAAAGAGGAGGTGCCAGGGGTCTGGGAGCACCCTCTCAGAGACAAAGAGGATGAGAGATAGAGGAAGAACACTGGGAGGGGGGATCGAGAGGGCTGGCGACATGTGGGATATAAACAAATAAAATAATTAATTAATAATAAATGAAGACAAGCTGGGCAGTGGTGGTGCACGCCTTTAATCCCAGCACTTGGGAGGCAGAAGCAGGTAGATTTCTGAGTTCGAGGCCAGCCTGGTCTACAGAGTGAGTTCCAGGACAGCCAGAGATATACAGAGAAACCCTGTCTTGAAAAACAAAAAATGGGCTGGAGAGATGGCTCAGTGGTTAAGAACACTGGCTGCTCTTCCAGAGGTTCTGAGTTCAATTCCCAGCAACCACATGGTGGCTCACAACCATCTATAATGGGATCTGGTAACCTCTTATGGTGTGTCTGAATGAGCTACGGTGTACTCACATAAAACAAATAAATTATCTTTAAAAAAAAAAAGAAAGAAAGAAAAACAAAAAACAATAAAAAACCAAAACAAAACAAAAAAAAAGATTTTAAGTAAGACATGCTTCCATGAGTGGGAAGGAAATGAGGCAAACAATAGAAAGGAAGTGGGTTTGAGTTTTCATCTCTGGGGCATCGGGACTATAACACTGCAATGTGCAAACATGGAGGACCAAAGGTATTGTCTTAAGATTGAAACTGAGAGCCTGTAGGTGGCCGATCACAAAGACATTAAGTGCATCCCAGCTACCCTTCTGTGGTTGTGTGAAAGGTCTAAAAGAAAGTGACCATGAGAGATCAGGAAAAGAGAAAGAATTATGAAGTTGACATTTCTGGTTTCTTTGGAAAGTCAGTTATGTCAAAGAACGTTTCACTGAAGCAGACATAGGTGAAAGGATGCTGTGCTGAAGCAAACACGTAAAAGGACACGTGATATTAAGAAGGACCTAATATAATAGAGCTGGAGAGATGGCTCAGTGGTTAAGGGCACTGACTGCTCTTCCAGAGGTCCTGAGTTCAATTCCCAGCAACCACACGGTGGCTCACAACCATCTGTATATGGTATCTGATGCCCTCTTCTGGTGTGTCTGAAGACAGTGACAGTGTACCCACATACATGAAATAAAGAAACCCAAAAATAAATAAATAAAATAAAATAAATGAATAAACCTTTAAAATTTATAGACTTTAAAAAAAAAGGACCCAAAGACAGTAGATGACACTGGGTGGTATTGGTACGCCTTACCAATTATTTATTGGTCATCATGTGTCGTGATTCCTTAGAGAGAAATGCACCAAAAAACTAGTAGTGCTCCTTGAACTCAGCTGATTGGCAGAATGATGTCAGCTGATACAGACTCACGTGGAGTTTTGCTAAGACAGATAAGACAGACTCACATTGTTTTTTGCTGAGGAAAGACCCGTGGGAGTATATGTAATGTTTGAAGGGAGAATAAATAAGACTCAATTGACAGTGACCAGGGGCTTGCATAGCTAGCTTTGCAACGCTTCGTGGTCCTTCTTGGTCTCCTCACTTTGTTGAGGCACCACAGAGAACTTCTCCTGGTGTTCCTGCTGGCCCTGGTCACTCCTGTTACTTCTCCCAATTTAGCTGAGGTCTATTTCTGCTGGGTCTCGCCACCGCTGCTGATTCATGCTTGCTATCCCAGCACTACTAAACTGGTATCCGTGAAGTGATTGAGGGTGGATCACTGCCGCTGATGATTCCTGGGAACTGAACTGCTGATTTCCTGACAGACAGAAGAACAATTTCTAAACAGGTCCACTTCCCCTGTATCCTAATAACCTTTCTTTTCCACTACCTTTGGTGGATGCTGGTCTAGAAGGGAGGTTAAAGCATTTAAGAACCCTTATTTAAAAGTAGGATTTGTGAAAAAATTAAGCAACAGAGTTATATTGAAAATCCCTTTAAATTTACCATCAAACGAATGCAAATTGTTGGATAATAATCTAAGGGAGACATTTTAAATATGGAAAGACAACAGCAATGATTTTGCATACACAATCGTCTGAGATCATTCAAAATCCAGTTGATTGATTTTTTTATTTACATTACAGTGTGTGTGTGTGTGTGTGTGTGTGTGTGTGTGTGTGTGTGTTCATGTAGAGATCAGAGAACAATTTGCAGTCGTCTGTTTTCTCCTTCTATCACGTGGGTTGTGATGTGGAATTCGGGCGGTACGGTTTGGCATCTGGCACCTTTAGCCCTTGACTCATCTCACCCGCCCAATCTTAAATATCTTAGCTGTAAAACTGGGAAATGTATCTGCTACTATGATGTAATATAAAAATAGAAGCAAATAAAAAGTTTATCACATCAAGCATGTATCTCTTGATTTAATCATGCATAGTAAAAGATGCGATGTTAAATGGGGTGTAATTTATGGAAGGTACTCATAAAAAAAGGATCGATATATAAACATGTATTGGTAATGAAAATAAAAACACTATGAATATAAACTTCCTCCACAGAGTAACCACAGAGAAATAAAAAAACAAAAGCTACAGATCAGAGAAACATGTCTGAGAGCAGCTATATCAGAAGCCAGACGGGCCTTTTCTTCCTATTTTCAGACAGAACTCATAGACATACATACATCATTTTATAATAAGAAAGGTTCTTATTGAAAGATCAGTACCAAAGTATAATAATCTGCTTAGAAAACACACATTTGCCCAAATAAAATGGTTGTATGAAACCATGTGATGGTGACATAAACTACTTTTGTCACAGCAAACACCCAGTTTGAAACAAACAACCTAGGGTGTCTAATAATTAATTCTCTTCTCACGTAAATATTTAAGTACCCTAAAATCATGTTTTACTTCCTATATGATAAATAGTAAATCTGATTTTCTAAAAAGCAGGTAGGTCTATGCCAAACTTGTTATTTGAAACCAACAAATCTCTCTCTCTCTCTCTCTCTCTCTCTCTCTCTCTCCCCCCCCCCCCTCACTCCCCTCTCCCTTCTGACACTCTGTTTTTAATAAACAAAACTTACTTGTATGAGTAAGTTTATATTACTGTTTAAATTAGGTCTTATTTTTTTAAACCATCAGATGAATCATTCATTTAAATTGCAGTTGTATTTCTCCCTTAAAAGCAGAGCAAGCATTGGCTAACTGTGTTAGCTTGGTCAATGCTTAGTCATCACGTTAAAGATGAAATCTAATCGGTAAGTCACCTCAAAATGCTACGAGGAAGATGTCTGCTGCTGAACACTGTGCGTGTGGCTTTAAGTACTGTCATTTCATCATCTACCCGGCTCCTAAGACTGCACCCAGCAGAATGGAACTGTGCCCTGGAAATAATAATCAAGGTGAACCAAAATCAGGAATTAAGAGCTATTCCACCATCTCTGAGTTTGAGGCTCACCTGGTCTACAGATCAAGTCCCGGGACAGGCAGGACTACACAAAGAAACCTTGTCTTGAAAAACCAAAACAAAACAAAAACCAAAAACTATTCCACCCCAATCCACCATGGTGAAACCTGCCCTGCCCTCTTGCCAATGACCCTGGTGCCACAAACAGGTGATCAGGCCTGCACCGACTCTTGAGGACTACACAGAGCTTGCTGAGCTCCTCTTAACCTTCGTTCCCAATTTCACTGTTTTTTTTTTTTTTAATTTTTCTAGTCAGCAACTGGAGTAAAGGGGATGTAGTAAAACTCATCCCTATTGATGTTGCAAATAATGAACGAAGAAGAAAAGAGTGTGCAGAGATTAAACTTGAGGCACTCTGCTGAGGAGGCAGTATGAAATCTGCTCACTTTAGACTGATGGCTGCCAAAACATAGAGAACACATAGGCATCTTCAGCGGGGATGACGAGAAGAATGACAGTTTAATTTCCTTTGGCTGGTTTCCCACATCTCTATCTGTAGGGTGAGCTCTGTAGCGTGGGGATTTCTGAGATGAGCAAACTCAAACTGAGATGAATGAAACTGATTTCATCGAGTCTAAGTTAAGCAATTTCAACACAAAACGAAGTATTAATTATGAAATATAGGACGTCGGGAAGTAAACCAAACAAAAACATCACAAAATAACACATTAAATAGACTCTTAACTGGTATATAATCAGGTCCTTGCTTCCTCATGTACTATTTTGGAGAAATTAATTAGATATACTAATTAATGGTCAGTATATCTACCTCCTACTCGGTAGAGCTCCTGGCTAAGGTGCATGTGGGACACATACGCATGGTAGAGCACATGTTTACACGCACCAGGAAACCAGAGCCACAAAGGGATGCAATTCTAACTCAAGCAACTTGGTCTTTTAAAAATAAAAGAGCACATACATGAAATCTTAGCACCTGGGAGATGAAGCAGGAAGAATAAGAGTTCCAGGCTATCCTTGGCTACATAGCAAGTTTAAGGCCAACCCGAGCTCCATGAAACTCTCTCTAATAAAGTGGGAGCTGTGGTTCTGGGGGGATGGCCCAATCTGTGAAAGACCTGGAGTACAAGCATGAAGATTTCAGCACAGGTTCCCAGCATCATATAAAAGCTGGGCCCAGCAGAACGCATCGATAACTCAAGCATTTGGAGAGGCAGGGGCATGTAGAGACAGGTGGACGGCAAGGATAAGTGAATTAATGAAATCAGGCTTAGTGAGAAATCTGCTCTCAAAAAATAGGAGTGGGTAGGGGCAGCGAGAACTAGATAGATGACTCAGCAGTTAAAGAGCACTGGCTGCTTTTGCAGAAGAGTTGACATTGGTTTCTAGCACCTACGTGGCAGCTCACACCTCTCTGTAACTCAGGTTCCAGGAGATCTGACACCCACTTCCTGCCTTCACAGGCAGCAAGCATGCATGTGGGACACATGCAAGCACTCACATGAACACATCAATCTTTTTTAACATTAATTAAGGTAAACAGTGATCAGGGAGAGACACTTAACATGTGTGCATGTGACATGTGCATACAACACAGTGGGGGGGGAGGGGGGAAGGAGGGAGGGAGAGAGAGGAGTACTTTAGCAAAAGCTAGGCTGGCCCATGGCTATATTTTAGCTAATATAGTCCATTGTTTCTTAGATGTACTTTTCTTCTAAGTTTAGCATCTGTAAATTTGGAATGTGCTTTTAAAAGAAGAGGCCTCATGTACTCCGTGCCGGCCCGGAACACACTATGCGACCTTGGACTTCTGATCCTCTGCCTCCTACCTCTGTCTCCCACATGTGCCACCATGACCAGTTTTATACAGTGCTGGGGATCGAGCCTACGCAGGGCTTCATGCAGGCGTAGGCAAGCATGCTACCAGCTGAGCTACAACCCCTGGCCCCAGAGCATGTCTTATAAACAATGGAACTGCCTTCCACTTGCCATCAGAATGTGCTCACGCACACATAAACCTGGCCATAGCTGTTCTTTATGCTGTCGCTTTAAGCCTTGTTTGTGGTTAGTCTTCAATGGACACTTCACATGTCTTCCAAAATCACAGATTCCACACTGAAGTGAAAAACCATAGTGTAAGTAAGTAGAAAGGTACGAAGATAGAGTTGCAGAGTAAGCTCAGGATTTGTGGACCAAGCTCAGAAGGATGTACAAAAGCCCGATTTGATTGTCTACAGCCGCCTGCAATTGTTTTTATCCCACTTAAGGTAAAGGAAGCTGAGTTGCCTTCTACTACAGACAACAAATAAAGGACTGCCTGTCTCATGCCAAGCAACACAGGGAAGCCTTCAAAGGTGCCAAACCCCAGAAGAAAAGTCAAGACATGTCAAAGCCGTGAGAAGCCAGGTGAGCATCTGGATATCATACAGGATGGCCATTAAGTACAGCTGGCAGAACATTTTCCTAAGGGCATGTGAGTCACTGGAGCATGTGCAGCTGAGGTCATAGTTCCACGGAACCCCATGGGTAGTTCTGTCTTTAGTGCCCGCTCCATGGCTCTCTCTTCCTACAGAAATGACAACACCCCAGCTATTTCTGAATCTTATTCTCTCTCTCTCTCTCTCTCTCTCTCTCTCTCTCTCTCTCTCTCTCTCTCACACACACACACACACACACACACACACACACACACACTTGTGTGATGGTTAAAATGGAACAGCTGGCCATAAAATAAGGCATGAACAAGGTTAGTTGAAATTATAAGAATCTGTCTTTTAACTGTGTGTGCTTGCATGCTTGTGTGAGTGTGTGTGTGAGTGTGTGTGTGTGTGTGTGTGTGTGTAGTATGTGTTAGTGTACATGAATGCAGAAGTCAGGGGACTTGTTGGAATCTGTTCTCTCTTTCCACTATGTGAGTCCCAGGGATCAAACTCAGGCTGCCAGACTTAGTGGCAAATACTTTGTTCTGCTGAGGCTTATTTTCTTTCTTATTGTCCATTTTTTAAAAATAAGTTTGACTAGCTGTGTGGTGGTGGCACACGCCTTTAATCCTAGCACTTGGGAATCAGAGGAAGTTGGATCTCTGAGTTCGAGGCCAACCTGGTCTACAGAGTGAGTTCCAGGACAGCCAGTGCTATACAGAGAAACTTTGTCTCAAAAAAACAAAACAACAAACTAATTAATTAACTTCATTTATTTCTTGAGACAATCTAAAATGCACAGAAAACCATGGGTTTGAAGACATTATAGTCATCAGTGGATACAATGTATCAATTCATCTAAAACTTATGTTTTCACCCTTTTTGCATATTTGGCTTTTTGGATTTGAACATGGAGGAAAAAACTAGTCTACCTCTCTTCCAGGGTCAGTGTCCCAATCAGAGTTACTATTGCTGTGATAAGGACCAAACAAACTGTGATCAAAACAACTGGAGAGGAAAGGAACTCAGCTGAAGCTTTTACATCAAAGGAAGTCAGGCCAGGAACTCAAGCAAGAGCTGATGCAGAGGCCATGGAGGGGTGCTGCTTACTGTCTTGCTCAGACTGCTTTCTTACTAAATCCAGAACAACATGCCTAGGGGATGACCCCACCCACAATGACATTCTTTCACCTGAACTTACATATACTTTCCTCTGGAATTTGGCAAGCTGTAGTTCCCGAAGTACTAATGGGAAAGGGATTTGCAAGGGCACTGTTGCATAAGTACCCAGCAGGGGCACACAAAGCATCTGAAGGTGACTGCTAAGGAAGTACCTGGTCTGCAGAAATGGTTACCTAGGCAGGAAGAGTTCTATAACATAACCAAGCAAAGCACAAATACAATGAATGTCAGGGCCTTCACTGGTGAATCACTAATTTAAAAAGAAATGCACTACAGGCTTGCCTGCAGTCCAGTTTCTTAACTGCACCTCTAGATGTAAAACTATACAGCACAGTCCTTATATCTGGGCTTTTTTCCAGGAAAGTAGCAGGAAGAGATGTTGATTTTCTGTTACTATATTAAAAAAGACGTCTTTATCTCTGCCCAGGACTGCCTAAAGCCCTTTCCAAGCAAAGGATGGACAAAGCAGGTGGAAAGTACAATCATAAACTCTCAATAGTCCAGAAAATGTGAATGGAGACAGAGAAACTAAAGAGTGGCTTGACTCGATTGAGTACAAACTCCCTAGTCTACCAGGGAAAGGCAGTACTCGCTTGATAGCCAGCTCACCTGTGTCATGCAATTCCCTAATCCCCTGTCGAACTATTCTGCCAGCAAGACCCGTGTTTCCCCAGGTCCATGTAGTATCCCTGTGGGAATCCAGCCCATCCTTCAAAGTCTATTCATCAGCATATGGTAATCACTGTCCATTTGCTGTCCAGAGGATCCGCTGTTCTGGCCTCTCTCAAACACTGCATCTTCCAAGAGCTCTTCGGAATCCACATGACCTCTCTTGACCTCTCCTTGCCTTCCATTTCCTTCTCTGACATTTAAGAGCTCCTGACAACCTCCTGCTGTAAGTTGGATGTAATGTTGGACACCTTCCATATAGTTATGAAATTTCGTGCTCATGGTTTCAAACAGGAGTCTCCAGAGGGCCCCTGGGCATATGAAAAAAACTAGTGCTCATAAATTCACATTCGTGGCAAGAGGTCCACTCAAGAGCATAACCTAGATTTATTAACTTTCTGCATCCGAGGCTATTTCCATAAATATTTCAGCAGCACCTGTTTAATGTTATTATTATTTATATCTCTATTACATCAGGACAGGACTTGAATCTTACTTTATTTTATGTATAGTTTGAACACAGCAATGTCTGGCTTAAATATGGCCCATATATGCCACTCTTGGGTATATATATCCAAAGGACTCTAAGTCAACATACCACAGAGATACTTACACATCTGTGTTTATTGGTGAACTATTCAAAATAGGCAAGAAATGGAACCAGCTTACATCAGAAAAAACAAGAAACAAAACAAAAAACAACAAAACAAAACAAAACAAAACAAAAACGATAAAGAAGATGTGGATAGATCTATGTTAGTTTATTCCATGATGATGAAAAATTTCATCACAACATTTCCAGGAAGATGGATGGGAGCAGAAATCATTATTAAATAAAAGCCAGACAGAGAAAGACAAACACTGAAACTCTTCCCCCATATGCCAAACCTAGATATAAAATTAAATATACATATGTGTGTGCATTTGTGTTTAAGTAGATTATGAAACTAGAAACAAAATCAAAATTACTTTATGTAATGAACATAATATAAATGAAAATAATTTTATTATTATTCTGTGTGCTGTGTGTGCGTGTGAGCATGCATGTCTGTGCATGCACATATGAAGGCCAGAGGTCAACTCTGGGCATTGTCCTCAACCACTCCCCACCTTATTTTTAAAGACAGAACATCTCACTGAACCCAGGGCTTACTTTTTCAGCTCAATTTGTTGGCCAGTGAACCCCTGCAATCTACCTGTTTCCACACCCAGATACTGGTTTTATTTAGAAAGAAGTTCACTCAAATGCATCATTATGAGCCATTCCTGGAATGGAATTTTTACTAAACATAGTACCAGTAGGCTCAAGTTGAGCTGTTGGCACATAACAGTTCCCGGGGAAGGAGAAGCATGTTTTGCTCTAGATCTTAGGTTAACATTTTGAAGACTCTTGATTCAATGACTCAGTTGGTGTGCCTACAGTAGGGTCTTGGGATTTACCCACTAGTTGTTTGTTTGTTGAACTCATGATCAGTCCATACGCATTGAGAAATATTTTGCCCTTCTTGTTCTCCCTCTCATCCTGGTTTCCAGTAAGAGTTTTGTACATGCCCACTTCACACAATGTCAAGAGGTCAACCTTAGGACCACTGGAATGCTGTGTCTCTCCTTTGTACATAATATTTGCATCTTCTCAAATCCATTCATACTCAAGCTCAAAACCAATCCAGTCTCTGCAGAGGGACAAAGGAGAATAGCTGTGATCCTTGACTTCAAGGCTTTTCAACCACGACAGCATTTCCCATTGTGCTTTGCTTTCTCCGTCCCTCTTAGCTCTGTCTCCTCATGCCATACTTGATAAGTCTTGGGCATAGATTCCAACAGGAACTCACTCACCTGGTCAGGATGTGGCTTAGGGACCATTAATTACTTACTGAATCAAATGGCTGAACCTGCTGATTTCCACTATGTTTGCATACATCAAGTTTCTTATGAAATCCCCAGAAAATGGTCATCTTATAAGACCACCTCTTAATGGTCCACAGAGAGTTTTTCAGAAAGGAAACACAAGTCCATCAGCGAGTTTTCAAGGCCTGTGGAAGTCTTGCCTCTGTCATCTTCATCACTTGAGGTAGATCCACATTGCAGCAGATGGGAGCTCTTCAGGCTGTACTGAGCCTAGCAGCTCCTTTCCCAGGAGCCCAGGGACCAGGGGACCAGCCTGCTTGTCCTTTCCAGCCTCAGAGCACTCCTGTTCAGTCCAGCTAGAGCGTCACACCCTGCCATAACAGAGCCCTGGAGAAAGGCCAAGGCCATTGAGCTTGTGAGGGTTTCCACGGACTTGTGGCTGACCAGTGAGCTCAGAGAAAACATCCTTATTGCTCAAAGTGTAATTTGAACTTTTATGAGAAGGAGGAGGTCACTGTTTTGGATAAATATGACTTCAGCTTCACAGACCAAATGTCTCTGGTGACAGTCTGCTCTGCTGCCTGTTGACATTCTCAACAGTGGCCTTGCCTTGTTGCAGACCTCAGCGGCAGCCTGCTGTTGCTGCTGAGCTGTGATCCTGAGAAGACTCCAGGTTCAGTGAATCAGAGCAGCAGAGCTACCCCACTTCAGGGCTGAGAGCAGAGAAGGAAGGGTGGGGGACGTTATGTGTGGACGTGAGGACTACTGCTCAGATGCAAGGGAACATGAGCATTGACAAGCACAAAGTTTTAGAACAGATTTGGGAACATTCCTACAGAGCATTCTGAAAGCTTTTGATGTCCCCTTAATTCTGCTTAACCCACAAATGTCTTTTTGAAAGCAAACTCAGGTTGGAGGTCACAGGGCTTCAGGGTTGAGAGAAACCTGTGTGATGGTTAGTTTTGATTGTGAACTTGTCACAATCTAGAATCAACTGGGAAGAGTCTCAATAGGGAACCACAGCTAGATAAGTTGGCCTGTGGGCATGCCTGTGAGAGATTTCTCTTAATTAGATTAATACAGGAGGAGAGGTCCACACTGAATGTGGGCAGTACCATTCCCCAGGCTCGTATCCAGGACCATACAAATGTAGAGGGGGCTGAGCACTGGTAACCATTCATGCGTTTCTTTTCTCTCTGCTCTTGACTGTGGATGTGACTAGCTGCCTCACGTCCCTTTGCTGGAATGATAACTATGACCTGGACTTGTAGCCAAATAAAACCTTTCTCTCTTGAAGTTGCTTTTGTCATGGAGGTATCATTACAAAGACATACAGGAACAAGCACACACAGCTATTGGCGACTCCCGCCTATACCAGTGACTGACACACAAACAGGAAAGCTGAGTCTACTCAAAGGTTTGCACTTCTGCTAAGGTGATTAAACCACATAAACCACCAATCCTATCCAAAGACAACTGTGTTCCCAGATTCCATCACCAGATAGTGAAAGGCAGGTAGTGAAGTCACTGGTGCAATAACCCTAGTAAAAGGGTATTATTTAGTACAAAGTTGGGCAGTGACATAAAAACAGATAAAAGAGAATTCAAGAGAATTTCTGACATTAGAATTTACTATGTATTAGACCAGAGGGAAGAGACAGGATGGCCTAAAATGTCTCATGTTAAAGCTGAATAAAAGCAACTAAGATAATCAGTTCTACCCCCTCTCTCCTTTTTCTCCCCCACCCCTTTGTCTCTATGGTTTTTTTCTTTCTTTCTAATCAAAACCAATCTTTCCTTGTAAATGTAAAAAGAAGGCCAAGCTGAGACACAAATAGTAATGCATGTTGGATATATTTTTCAGCTTTGAATAGGTTGTTTGGGCATCATGAAGCCACTGTTAAAGTATCTAAATTTGGGAGCCTTTTACAATCAAAAATGTAACAATTATGATGGACTTCTCAAATTAAAGCACATTTCTCACCAATAAGAAATTACAGAATATCAACAGGACTTAGATGCCAATATACACACAACTTTAAACACAGAGTTTTAGGTTCTGCCCGGTAATCATGAACAGCGTCCCAAGACCAGTAGCTAAACAGCACCTTTAAGAGCCAGCTGAAGCAGTTAGATCACTACTCGAGTAGGTTACATTACTAAACAAGCATGGGCTAATCTGCTTCTGAAGCAAATTGATTGCCGGTTTACCCAGGAAGGATTATACATTGTTTGGACTTTATGAGACGTTTGCCTGTCTCCTGTAGGCTAACATCATTCACCATGCAGAGCAAGTGTTGAGCTCTCATTATACGCAGTGGAATTAGATGTTACAGAATTCTAAAGAAGAGTTAGGTACAAAGGTGAAGTTTGACCAGGGCAGAATACACTGAACACCGTGTAAGTGGTATAAACAAGGCTCAGAGCTCAGAGGAGCGTTGCAGTCGCAGAAGGGATAACAGAAGGCAAACACAGAAGAACGGAAAAATCTTAGACAGATAGAACTGATGGAAAAACAGCAAGGAGGTGACAGAGTCAAGACTGGTCCCTTCCTGTCTGCTCCCAGAAGAGCATGAGCCTCTCACCCAGGCTCCTATCCCTAAAATATGTCACCTCCTTTCTGGTTCTCCTGTCTTCTTATCCCAGACTGGTTTATCCCAGACTCAAAGTTTACTGCCTTAGCTTCCTCCATTATTTTTACATAGAATTTAAAGTTTCCCTTTGGAGAATTCACAAAGCCCCCTGGGGACATATTTTAAATATATCTGTTGTGCTGGTGATGTATGCACAAAGCCATGGGCTAAATCTCTAGCACAAAAATCCAAATTTATTAGTGCACTCCCATAATCCCAGCACTCAGGAAACATAGGAAGTTTGCAGCCAGCTTAGGCTACATGAAACTGTCTCAAAATATAAAATAAAATATATTTATCACAGAATGACTAATAAAAGTTACTTATCTTTCTATTTTTAGACTCGGCATAGCACTTGGAAGATGCTGAATTAATTAAAATTGGTTGGAAGTATCTTAGAGGGGGAAAAATTAGGAGAAAATGTCTAATAGGTGAATGTTTTGTTATTGGTGGTGGTGGTGGTTGTTTTTCAGTTTTGTTTTTTTTTCAAAGTTAGGTTCAGAAGAAAATTCGTGCCAGGCAGTGGTGGCGCATGCCTTTAATCCCAGCACTTAGGAGGCAGAGGCAGGTGGATTTCTGAGTTCGAGGCCAGCCTGGTCTACAGAGTGAGTTCCAGGACAGCCAGGGCTACACAGAGAAACCCTGTGTCGAAAAACCAAAAAAAAAAAAAAAAAAAAAAGTAAAGAAAATTCGTGCAAGAGTCAAGCACACAGTGGGATCTCAGAAGTGAGACTAAAGGACAGACAGACGGACAGGGAGCAACAGGGCCAACAATGGCCTCACACTTCCAAATCTGGAGAAGGAAAACCAGGGAGAGAAACATGAGGGAAAACCAAGCATCACAGGAAGTGAGCGCTTCAGGAGAATGCTTGTCTCCAGCACCACAAGTACCAGAGAGAAAAAGGAAGAAGTCGGAGAGATTTCATGAACAAAAGCCATTAGTAATATGATAGATAACCAAATGACTAAGCCAGGTACACAGAGTGGTGGGCAGAGAAATGAGAATAACCAACATAAAACTCAACTCCCATCTGGAAAAAACATAAAGATCGGCAGTGAAGGAGCATGGAAGTCCTGGGTGGTCCTCTGGGAGGGGTCTCTGGCAGAGGGAGGAGGCTGAGATGAAGATACACAGAGATTCGAGGGACACAGTTTCTTCCCACAAGGAGAAAACGCAATGCCACGGGATCTTTAGATGCAGAAGAAAGAAAATGATGAGAATTCCTGCTGATTAGCACTATGGGGCAGCATGAGGAACAAGGGGCTATTTATGGGCAGTGCTAGCAAGAGACCCTGAGCAGCCAAGACCCCAGAAGTGTGGTTGGACACCAGGGCTGGCCAAGAGTCTCCCATCCACAGCCTGGGTTTTGAAGAAATGAGTGATCATATAAAAAAGATACAAACTTCCTCAAATTACGTTAGCACACCCAGCCACCACTCAGAGCTCTTTAATTTCTTCAAACTGTGTAAAACCACAAACTCCTCTCACACCGCTCAGCAATACGGCTTTAAAATACAGGAAAGAAAGCAATTTCTGATTGGTTGTTTTAAGATGCTTTTCTGCTGAAAGCACATCGATTATGCTGTTGTAATTACCATAAATTAGCATAGCCTCATTTATTTTAGTAGGGACCTAGAGAGAGGACTCCCTATTGTCTTTAAAATTCTGTGACAATAATGCACATTCTTATTAACTTATAGAGCAGGTCATTAACAAACAAGCTAAACAAAGCTTATATAGTAATTTAATGTTTCTCATTCCGTAAGGAAAAACACTCAGGCATACTCACATGTGCAGTTACTAGACAAAATAATCTTTGTAAAAATGTGATAAGCCCTTCCTACATATATAAAAGAGGGAATACTGAAATCTCCAACACTCTGCTGTTCATTCTGTGTGAGATGGACTGAGAGGGGACTTCTTTCATCCCTCAGCAGGCTGAAGAGCAATATAAGTGCAGACACAGCAGAAAAGGCATCCAAACACCCTTCAGGTGAGCCTTTCTTTTGTCTCAGTTATTTTCTGGTTCACATTATGGGAAACCCCAATACAGAGTTTATCAACATGATATCACTTAACGATGATACTCAAACCACTCAGGGATTCAGTACACTGGAGGAGGAAAGGAAAAGGGAGAGGGTGAGGCCTTTTTAAAGGAGGGAAAAAACAAACTAAATCCACTGGAAGGTATTTGGCATTTTTCCCTTTCCAACTCCAACAAGTCTTGTTCTAAATTAGGAAACCTATATGTTTAAAATGTTAACACTTTTACTGAAAGAATCTTGGCAAGAGTCCATGGGTTTCATGGATTCAGATCTCAGAAGGGGGGTTATACAGGAGTATGACACATCCCTTTTCTACTAGCTGCTTTACTACAGTTGCTAAAAATTATGCTAAATGATATTACAGATGGATCTGTTGCCCATATTCCTTATGTATACCCAGGGATATGGCTACAAGTGGATTGAGCATCACCTCAGCTGCTCAGAGATAAATAGAGGAGACCATATTTGCCTGAATTGGCAGCAAATTCTTCAGCCAGTCATTCTGTAACGCTCTGATCCCCAAGCACCTAAGGTCTGGTCCCCACAGTTGTGTGGAAATCTTAGTCCCATCATGGTCTGTATCTCTAGGCCATGGACAGACAGACAAGGGCATCAGTAAGGAAAGGCAACTCTGTAACTGAAAGTTTTAAAGTTGTTTCCAAATTGATGGATTTGGCTGTTCTGCTAGAAGCACAGAGGAGTACAGGTGCATATCTGACAAGTGGATGTCCCCAGCTCCCAGGAGAGGACGGAAGCTTTTAACCCAAGAAGGATGTGGAGACACCATCTAAACAAGTGATGGCAAAACAGAGGAAACTCCTCAGCACGACTTCCTGCAGCTCATGGTTGAACAACACAAGCAGAGATAATGCATAGTATCACAGTGGGCCCTACAAGAAAATAAAAGACCAACTCAGTAGAACAACTTAAAGCTCACTAGAGTCTGGAGCTATTTATCCAAGTGCATCCAAACTACTGAGTGTAGAATAATTTCTAAGGAAGCCAGGAAAGTTCATAATGAAAACTGGGTAGGCCAAGAAATACAGAGAACAGAATAGCTACCGTAACTTATACTTCCTGTATGTATAAAAGTGATTTTTAAAAGTCCTCCTAAGGGCCCTGCTGGGCATAGGTGGAAGATGAGATCCTTGACCTCATGAAGGCTGGACGCCCCAGGGTGTGGGAATTTTGAGGGTGGGGAAGTGGGAGTCGGGGGGTAGGTAGGGGTTACATCCACAGAGAAGGAGGAGGAGGGGTAAGAGGATAGGGGGTTCCCGGGTGGGTGGGGGATGGGGTAAGGGGACAACATATGAAATGTAAATAAAACATCCAATAAAAAAATTAAAAAAAAAAAGTCCTCCTAAATGTTTCCATCTTAAAAGAAGAGATGCATATGTTAGCCTCAGAGCAAACCTCCATCATATCAGGGAAAATACAAATGAAACTGATGGGAGCCTTGAATTTCATCACCTGTTTGCAGACGATCTTTATAAGCATATTACAGAAAACTTGAATCTCAGATATATATGCAGTGGAAACTCACTGCAGATAGCCATTTTCAGAGGAATTTGGTTTCTCTCTCAGCTGTCTGCTGGTGTGTGTTTGCTGGGCGGCTCCCCCTCAGCATGGGGTTAGTGACTGGTGAGAGTCCCCCCTCACCTTGGCCCTAACACTGGCTCTATCTACAGCCTGTCCCCATCATTAGTCACGCTGGGTATGAAAAAGGAACCCTCTATGAGACTTGAAAATCGATGTTATTTCCGAAAACTCTTCAACATAGACAAGGTAATGTCGTACGTGAAAATGAGAATATCACCAAGCATATAAGCAAAGTGTTTGCTTATTTTGGAAAGTGATTTATCATAATCTAAGAAAATGAGTTATGAGTTTTTGCACGTGGGCCACTTGATTAGCCTGATGCAAGCATTGGATTCCAAGGGGGGGGGGGATGTGTTACAGACATAAAACCTGCTCCGTCAAATCTCCAAGCTACTTTGATTTAGATGACTATGAGAGTCTTTCTAAAACTAACAAGACTGACTGGTGTTCTCAGCTACAAGTTAGATGGGGATGAGTCTCACTGGAAGCATGTTGTTATAATCTGAATTTCAAATATCCACCAAACTTCCAAAAGCTCACATTGGAGGCTTGGTACCCTACCTGATGGTCTACTGTAGTAGTTCTCAACCTGAGGATCGCAAACCCTTTGGAGTTCAAACACTTTCACAGGGGTTGCTACAAAGAGGTGAACAGTGAATAGGATGTCATTTACTGCTGTTGCTGATGTTGGACAATTCAATGGTGAACTTTAGCTAGGGAAGTACATCTCATAAGAGCAGTGAGGAGAGCTTCAAGAATATTAGTTTGATTTTAAGTAGAATTTCGAAATAGCAATGATCATATACAATTCTAAGGCCAGTTACCATGAAAGTTTATAGTCATATCTTGGAGTAAAGAACAGTATAGGTGGAACCCTGAGATTACTATAAGGGAAAGATTCCAAAATTATACTCTAAGGTTGGGGATTGTAGTAGTTTGAATAGGTTTGGCCAACAGGGGATGGCACTATTAGGATGTGTGGCCTTGTTGGAGAAAGTGTGTCTGTCATTGTAGGGGTGGGCTTCGAGGTCTCCTATGCCTAAGCTCTGCCCAGTGTGGAATCAGAGCCTTCTCCTGGCTGCCTACAGAAGACAGTCCCTTCTGCTGTGGCTCAAGATGAAGAACTCTCAGCTCCTCCAACTTCATGTCTGCCTGCACACCGCCATGCTTCCCACCACGTTGATAATGGACTAAACCTCTAAAACCGTAAGCCAGCACAATTAAATGTTTGCCTTTATAAGAATTGCCTTGGTCATGTCTCTTCACAGCACTAGAACTGAAGTATGACAGGGGGTCTTAGCAGTTATATAGGAGCAGTACAAAGCATGAGAAATAGATCATAAATACAACTTCCTAATGAGTGCTGAATTTGGAATGTGCACAAACGGGTGATGTAAGTCACCTGGTGAAGAAGGTCCAAGCACTTTGGTGGTAAGGATGATGAAGAGGCATTCAGATGAGGACTAAGTGAGCAAAACCAGAAAACATACTATCAGTGAAACAGATAGGAACCGACCTATAGCCAAATGAAGTAGTGGGTGGTGTGTTACTAACTAAGTATATGGTGCTGGTACAGAAGCAGAAAGCAGAGGGATGGGAAACCTCAGTTACGTGCGATTGCATTCTCCAAACCAAAAACAGAAAGTCTGGCAAAGTTAATGGGCTGAATGGCAACTTTGTTTCTTCAGAGAGGAAGTAACCAAGGGAACTGCAACTTGGAGGGGGAAAAAAAATCTCTGGAAACTTGGGTGAAATCAGTGACATCATAGCCATGGCAGAGCTGCCTTAAACTCATAGCTTCCCCACAACGCTCACTACCTCTGCAAAACATGCCTGCTAATCCCAGAGAGCAAAGGGGCAGCTCAACCCACTATTCTCCAAGATCTCTATTCCATTTGCCAGGTAAAGTGTTCATCAACTCCCAGTAGTGTTTCCTTCCAACCTATGCCAGTCCTGGATACGGCAGATACATTGTTTACACTAAATATTTCAAGCTCAGTAAATATTAGTGTGAAAAGAAAAACGCCATTATGAATTAAACGGTTCACGTTTGATGACTACTGGAAAAAAAAAAAAACCCTGCTATTAAATTGCGCGTAAGCAAAACAGCTGGATTTTAAGTTTGTTTGAAAACTTAAAATCTGCAAAGAATACAGATACTGGTGTGGTCTGCTGCCACGTTTCTTCATGAAGTCTTGTCAAACTTTTTAAAAAGTATAGATCAAAAGTTGACTATGTTCCAGTGGATTGCCCTGTACACACCCATGTGTGGGCAACACTAATTGAACTTAGTAGACTACTTTTACAAGGGGGAAGAAAGGAAAGATGGAAAAAAGAAAGACAGGATATTTTATCTGTGAGGAGCCAGAAGAACTGAGATTGAATAGAATCAAAAAATGTTGTTTACATGTATGAAATTCTCAAAAAGTAAATTTAAGATATTATATTAAAATCTAGATTGAAAATAACATTTCAAAACTTACAACTCTGTTCCAGCAACAGCACAAAAAAGCTCCTATCCTAGTATTTTTAATATCCAGGTAGGTGAGGGTTGCCAATGCGACAGTAAAGCTGCAACTTCTGGAAAGCAGGCTTCAAACGGCTAAGTAGAAACAGAAGCAAGTAGCACACTCCATCACCTGGCTGTCTTTCAGGGTGCAGTGGCTGACTGGGATTCTACAGTGTCAACAGCAGAAGCTCAGGGCAATGGACTCCCATAATGGCCTCTGCTTTCAAATGGGCTGAGACAGAAAAGACAAATGGGGTTCTCCTTGGGAGCAAACAGAAAGGTCTGGGACCCTCCAAAGATGTGTCAGATAGATTGACAGCTACAACTCATAGAAGTCGCAAAGGGGGCTTGGGGTGGCTGAAGAGATGTCTCAGGGGTAAGAGAACTGTCTGGTCTCTAGGAGACCAGAGTTCAATTCCCAGCATCCACATGGCAGCTCACAACTGTCTGTAACCTCATTTCCAAAGGATCTGAAGCCTTCTGATCTCCACTGGTACCAGGAATGCACACGGTACATAGATATACATGCAGGTAGAACACCCATACATATAGAATAAAAGTAAACAAATCTTTAGAAAATACACACAAAGGACCATCAGGGAGGTAACACAGTGGGGTTGGAAGGACGGGACTGCTCACTCTGTCACTGATGGAAGCTAAAACCAGTAAACCTAAGGAATAGAATGAATAGCAGTTACGAGTGATTAGGAATGGGGTGGAAGGGACAGAGAGTGTGGATGCAGGATGGGTGTGTGTGTGTGTGTGTGTGGGAGCTACAGCCAGTGTACGCTGTACGCACATGTGGGAATACCACTCCAAATCCCATGAACTCATCCAGTCACTATGTGATAATAATAAAGTACACTGAGAAAAATGATTTTAGTCTAGTGTGCTAGGAACTTTACTAGTAAGATTGCTAAGCTGCTGTCAAATAAAAGACACATTGGGAGAGTTGAATGATCAGGTTCAAATCTGATTCCCCAACAGATGAAAACGGAGCAAATAAAGAGAACTACACAGAATGTACTTAAGCCTTGAGCTTACTGTTAATGCCAGGAAAGATTAGGGAATCGGCGCTAATACGTGGTTTGAAATTTCAGGCCTTAAGGAAGTGATCGTTTTTTTCTAAGCTAACAGTTGCTATCAAATTTATTAGAGAACTAATAGAGACATTTAGCTTAAAAGCAGCACGGAAACCAGAGTGCCTGCTACTGGGTGGGGAGATGCTCTGCCTCTCTACTCTCAGGTCTTTTTTAAGGGAATCTGGCCAAACAGGAAGAAGAAATTGCCTAAAAGGAACAGAGAGTTCAAAGCAAAGGATACATTGTCTCTCCCTGTCTGTTGGATCCCGTGACTACCAAAGTCCCTGAGATCTCAGTAAAAGTGTGACAACCTTTGGAATCCAGCTTGTTTAGGAGGGTTAAGTAGACAAAGCACATATTGACAGGGGGCAAAGCTCCTAAGGTAAGGAAGGTGTTGTGGGATAAAGAGATCTGCCTTTGGATACCTTTGAACACAGTAGGAAAAGCACTGATCTCTTCCACTACAAACAGGTGAACCCCCACGAAATGCATAGGTCAAAAAAAAACAGGCAAACTCCCATGAAATTTGTACGAGAGACTACTAGGCTACTGGAGGCTGGGAAAGAAGGGTGGGAAGATATGATTTACTAGCTTTAGGGTTTGGATTTATGGATTGCTATGATTCGGGTACAGTTTGAATGTGTCCCTAAAGTCTCATAGGTTGGGAATCTGGTCCTCACTGTGGCAATGTCAAAAGGCATTGAAACCTTTAAAAGGAGGAGTCTCACGTGAGGTAATTAGGTAATCAGGGTTATCAGCCACAGAAAGAATGAATGAGCATTTAAGGATTGGAATGAGTTCCACTAGAGAGGATTCTTAGAAAAGAGGAAGCCTGCCCTCCAGGCTCTCTGGCTTCCTCTTCAGCTAGATGGGTTGCACAGTCTCTGTGCTCTGGCTACTGTGGTGCCATCCAGCTTGAGGTCCTCACCAAAGGCCACACAGATATGGCTGCTTAAATTTGGACTTCCCAACACTGTGAGCTCCATAAATCTCTTTTCTTTATACACTGCATGGCCTCGGGTATTTTGTTATAGCAACAGAAAATGGGCAAAGACAAGCCTGATGAAAAGGTGGGCATAGACACTATAAATGGTTTTACAATGTTATGAATTCACTGAATGCCACTGAATTGCAAACATACAAATCATTAAAATAAAAAAAATACTGTGCTGTGTATGTTTTACCACAGTAATAAAACAAAAAGGCCTGTTTTTTCACTGGAAACCATGCAGACTTAGATTTGAATTACAGATGGTGGCCATTTGGGCTATCTTCCTGCACAGACCAGACCCTTGGTACTGACTAGGGGCTAATGTCAAGAGCAGCTGAGCCTGGGCAAACAGGGCTTCAGAAGACTTGGCTCAGAGCCAAGTCTGAGAAAAGTGACAAGAGTGGGAACTAGGAAGAATTCAGCCCTGGCATAACTCACTGACAAAATAACTTCCTAAATATGGATTGACTGGCTTTAGGAGATATGTATTCCTATGACTGGGGACATGGGAAACTGCTCATGCATTTGGTAAGAGCCTTCGCAGTTGGGGCAACTTTTAATGACCTTTAAGTTCCCTCTCAAAAGGGCAAGCAGGTGATGTTTATTTCTCTACCTAGAACCACCGGTTATTTTCACAAATGTCCTCACTGATAAAGTTGAAAAACTAAGGAGGTGGAAAGGAACTTGGATGATTTAGCTGCTCCATCCGCTCTTGGGGACACACAGTTGAGACCGTGGAGTAGGTGACAAAAGGAAAGGATTCTCAGTGGTGAGGATTGTCAAGGATGACAAGGACGACAGTCATCCAGTCGCACATGCACGAGACTGGTTTTCAAGAACCCTTCAGTTACCCGCAAAGGACCATTTGGGTACATTTCTATCTTAGGAGGATCTAAACGCCTGGGGAGATGGCTCAGTCAGGATCCCATGTAAAACAGACAAACAAAAAAACAACAACAAACCAACAAAACCCAGGGCACAATCCCATAACCCCAGCCTGGGGACAGGGGTGGCAGATCCCTGGGGCTCATTGGTCATCAAACTCCTGCTCCCTTAGCTCCAGACCAGTGAGAAACCCTGCTAAACAGAGAAAAATGGTGGCAGAATCCGAGAAACTCTATTTAAGGTAGTCCTCTGGCCTCCACAGTACATGACCAGGCCTGTAACTCTGGCACATTTAGACTCCAAGTCAGGAAAACAGCTGGGAGTCCAGTCCAGCTTAAACCAAGAGTGAGACTCTGTCTCTAAAAACTAAAATAAAACTGATTACAATATTGAAAACGTTCTGAATGTCCAACAAGAGAGCAATGGTTAACCAAATTATAGGATATATGCATGCTAGCTTTCTCCTGGGTCAGTAATGCTTAGGCATTCTGGGGCTGAAGAGATGCTTCACCAGTTAAAAGCGAGCAGTACTCTTGAAGAGAACCAGAGTTCAGTTCCCAACACCCGGTGAGGTGACTCACAACTGCCTGTAGATCCAGCTCCACTGCACACTCACAGGCAGAAACCCACACTCAGACATACGTGCACACACATAACTTAAAATAACAGCCATGATTATAGAGAGATCTCGTCATAATATACATATATATAACAAAGCCTGGCAGTGGTGGTGCAGCCCTTTAATCCCAGCACAGACCGCTGGCAGATGTGTGCTTTAATTCCAGGCAGGCAGATCACTGAGCCGGAGGCCAGCCTGGTCTACAGAGAGTTCCAGGACAGCCAGGGCTATACAGGGAAACCTCAAACAAGCATTAGAAGAGTAGTCAGCAATAAGGAACTTACATGTCATATAACTATGGTGTATATAGATTTGAATACAAAATATAATCCAAATTTTTATTTTATGTGTGGGAATATAGAAATGCATATGAAACAGAAGAAGGGAGAGAAAGGTATAAAGAGAAGGAAGGAGAAGAAATTACTTAACAATATATCAAATGATTGTGAGTAATGCACCTTTTTTCTGTTATATTTTCCTTCCTGCTTCATGGGGTGATTTATATTGAGAATTACTTATTATTTAAAAGATTTCAAGTAAAAGTTATGGCTTTTAGTTCTTTTCCTAATTTTTTTTCTAAAGTTTTTCTAGGTGTATTAGAGTCCTAACATTCAATGAGAAAGTGGCCTTACATCTTGTATTGAAATTGGATTGTTGCTCAAAGAAACAGACTTATAGCAACTATCCTGTGAAGAGCACGGTACAGGCATGGACCGACCCTGACACCAGAGCCACGTTGATTGCTACTTTCCATTTTATATATCGAAGACTTGAGGCCCAATAAACAGTTTGTGCAAGGTTTTCTGAATAAAACCCAAATATGGGCTGCTTAGAACCCTTGTGACGTTCTTTCCAATCAGTCACACGATCACCCAAATCTCCTTTGTGAGTAACCAACATATTCAAATTTCAAAGACAGGGAATAGCCCAAAACATTTACTTCTTTCTTAGGATAAGGTTATGTCAAAGTTCCCTCTTAAATCTATCAAAACTAAACTGAGATAATCAATGTATTGCACATGTTCAAATGAACAAAGAAAAAAAAACCCTAGAATTTAAGTCAGATCTTACTTTGGAAATTGAGGATGATGATATCCATAGAAAATTACACAGAATAAGACTGGATCTCTGCTCTGGCAAAGACTAGCTATTGGCCAGTGAACACAGTCACCAGGTGGTCCACATATGCATTCATCGTCACCATCATCATCGACTGCTAAGTCAAGATCAACTACGCTACCATGGCTACAGTTCCACGCCATCCTGAGGTAGGCTATATTATGAGACCCTGCCCTCTCCTCTTCTTCCCTCCAGAGCCCCACCTTATACTGAATAAGTGCCTCACACTAAAGGAATGCACTGGTCCTGTCCATGAGTGCCATGTCTTTGTTAACTCACAGGCAGGTCTCCAGACAGAAGAGAATTGGTCCCAATACATTATCATCGCTCTGACAGGGGATCAGAGCGGGCTTATGGGAAGGTGACTTTCCCCGCAGGCATCCAGGATTGTTTAGCCTACCGAGATGAAATTTACAAAGGGAACTGAATGATGAGAAAGAGTTAATATAATTTCTTCCACCAGAGTAATTTACTTCCATTTTCAGGCAGACAGGCCCTGGCCACATGATCTTTTCTCTCCATCATTCTCCTTGAGTAGAGCAGGGGCCATTAAGCTAGATAAAAAGATGAATTGCTGGAGATGATTATGCATGCCTCCAGCAGTCCAGGAACCGTGCTCAAGAACAATAAAAATATCCGATGACCTGTCAGGGAGATGCTTATGCAAATGAGAGCGTCGGCATTCTCTGTGCGCTTGTTCGTGGAAAACCTATCATGAAATATCGATGGGAAAACTGGAACACTGGAAAAAAAGGGAACTGGGCTTCAGATTAGGACATGCTAAAAATGAAAATTCATGCCCAGATGCCTGATTCAGCTATAAAAGGAGACACTGATGGACGTAGATCAGCACCCAAGCTCATTTCCTTTGGAAACAATAACTCCGTGCGATGACAGCTCTTGTTCGCTCTTGTGAATGATACTACTGGGTGCTGAAAATTCTTTGTAATCCTCAGATGTATAATACATTGTAAATCTATGTCAACAGAATCTTCCTGCTCTTAAACAGTAAAGGGTTTTTCTGACCCGGAGGTGCAATCCCTTTCAAGGGAGCCATAAGAGATAACAAAGAAGACGTGGAGGCCACGCACTGATGTAAAACCGAAGGAACAAACCTGCTGTGGAAACGGGCTGAGCTCAGGCACCCTGCAGCCCAGTCTCCTTCCTCTCAGAGCGATTAAGCAAAGAGCACTGGAAATAAAAGCTCAGGCTCTGTCTTCTAGGGGAGCTTTGCAGATTATACCTGAGACATGTGTTCTTTACCACAGTTTCCCTGGGGCTTGAGCTTGCCCTCTGCAAAAAATAACCATAACAGCACCTATCTCAGAGGGTTGTGGTATTTAATGGGGTGCCATGTATCAGATGAGACATCTGCTTACCATATCCACTTAACCTCTAGATGGTGTATTTGAAAAAAGAACTTATCACTTTCCTTCTCCTGTGTGTCCCCGCAGTATCCCCACTTCAATAAGCTGTTAGGATTAGAAACTTGGAATTATTCCTTTTTCTCCCTTCTATTGAAATCAGGTTCTTTTCTCACTCAGTACATCTTGATTACAGTCCCCTCCCTCTACTCCTCTTAGCTCCTCCTACCTCCCCTCCCACCCAGATCCACTCCTTTTTCTATCTCTGGTTATAAAAGGACAGGCATCTAAGAGATAATAATATAACAAAATACAGCAAGATAAAACAACAACAACAAATATCACATCAAACTTGGGACAGGCAAGCCAACAGAAGAAAAGGAGCCCAAAAGAAAGCACAAGAATCAGAGATCGTTCGCACGCTCAGCAGTGCCATAAAAATACTAAACTGAAAGCCATAACATCCCGAATCCTGAAGATTCTACCTCTCATACACGATAATACCACTTGTTTCAACTGCCGACAGCTCCCACACAGACAAACCACCACATCCCCTGAGTGCCAGATAGCACTCCTACGATTTCCTAACTGGCCTTCTTCTTGTTCCTGTAAAGAGTCTGTTCTCCACTCAAGTTACAAGAATCATTCAGAACTCCCTGTGGTTTGTCCCGCTATGCAGAGAGTTGACCCCAGTGCCCCTGACAGCCTGGGAATCCCTATGCACTGACTTCTCTCGAGATGTCCCGGCACCCACTGCTCATTCTTCTATAACCACGCTGGCTGTGCTGCATGATGTTTATTATCATGTTGTCTTGTTACTTCTTAATTTCTCCCTACCGCCACCTTCCTGATGAAGAGTCCCGCAAGGGCAGAGATTTAGCCTTTTGTCCACCACAGTTCATAAAATAGGGAACATATTCTAAGCTGTGACCACAATGAATGGCAGGCAGTGGATGCCTCGATGTGAGAAATAAAGTATAAAAATGAATATAAATTCATTTCTGTTTGCAAATGGCTGGCTAAAGATTTTTAAAGGAAGAGATTTTATATAATGTAAAATGATTTGCAGCCTTTGAATCTGAGGCTGGGGAGGTAACCTGAGGCTGGGGTAAGATGCTTGTTGCATCGCATGAGGACCTCAACGTGAGCTGAACCACGTCAAAAGCTGGGCATGGTGGTGCAGGCTAGTCAAGTCATCCTAACACTTGGGTGTCAGAGACAGCTTCGCCTCATAGTGAGCACCAGATAGCAAAAAAACCCCTATCTATAAAAAAGAAAATGAAAAAGAAAGAAGGAGGAAGGAAGGAAGGGTTGATTGATGTCTAGCCTCCAAGTGTACACATATATAAACAAAATAATAAAATCTTTGACTGTGGTTAAATTGATATGGCATGCTAATACAAATGATAAAATAGCAACCAGCTACTAAAAGTTCACAGTCTGCTTACAATAAAGAACCTGGCAAGGACTTGAGCATGGTGGCACATGCCTTTAATCCTAGAACTCAAGGCAGGGGCTGGCTCTAATCTCTGTGAATATGAAGCCAGCCTGGTCTACAAAAGGAGTTCATACAACCCACAGAGAAACCCTGTCTTTAAAACAAAACAAACAAACAAACAAGCAAACAAAACTTACCTGTGTGGGGGTGCCGAAAGAGGCTAGAAGAGGACGTCAGACTCCCTGGAGCCAAAGTCAGAGGTGGTTGTAAGTTAAATATGGGTGCTAGGAGCTGGACCCAGGTCTTCTGGAAATGCACCACGTGCTTATGACCATTGAACCATTTCTCCAGCCCCTTTTTTAGAGACTGACCTCGGGTTTCTTTCATCAGGGCTAACAGGAGACATGTTTCCACCAGCCTGCTGCCTGCCTCAGATAGCAAGGAATTATAGTCTTTAAATCTTAGGACTGGAGACTGTCAGACTTGGCGGGGGGGGGGAGGAAAGGCTTGTCATTTTAGAGTTCTTATTTACATCTCTGAATTAGAGTATCATTCTGATCTGGACCAGGAGCTTCCATCTGGGGACTTGGGGTTTGGTTTGGCTTGGATTGATTTGGTTGGAAACCACAGGTTAGGAAAAATTGCTGAGAACCAGAAACATGACCACCTGAATTCCACAGTCCCACATCTGCCATTCCAAGCGGTGCAGGTGAGCCCATACATCCCCTTGGCTTACAGTAAGGACAGAGGCTTGCCCCCTGAGACTCTTGCCACCACTGTGGAACCACTGAGAATCTTGAATCAAATACAACAGCTTAAAAGAAATGACACGTGAATAATAGCTATAAGCTAAACTTAATTTAATTTTTTTTCGATTTTAATTTAATTGATGTATGAGTGGTTTTGCCTGTATATGTGTGTACACCATGTGAGTGCCTGGTGTCTGCATAAGTCAGAAGAGGGTGTCAGATCTCTGGAACTAGAGTTATGGATGGTTGTGAACCATCACATTGTGTGGGTGCTGGGAACCAAGCCTAGGTCCTCTGCAAGAGCAATAAATGTTTTTATCCACTAAGACAATTCTCCAGGCCCTTAAATGTAATTTTAAGATTTCTAACAGCAGCATTTAAAAGTTTTTTAAACTCGATTATTTCATTTTAACATACTGTGTTTGATCCATCAGTGACAACCTTGTATGATTCCAGTAAGAAATGGCTACTGGTGCTGTAGTTCAAATTCTTTCCTTCGTGTTAATACTCCAAAAATTGGTATAGTTTGAATTTGCATCTTCAAAATTCACAGTAGATCATCAAACTGACATTGTGTTTTAATTTCAGCTATGTACATATGCTTAGACAGTATAGGCTTAGCGGATTCTAACTTGCCAAAAAACACAGCAAACCTTTAGCCTGTCTTCCTCGTCAGAATCGACTTAAAAGCATTAAGACCCTTCATCGAAGGCTGGGGTCCACATGCTCAGTAGGACCCGACTATGGAGGGAGAAGAGACAGCACGGGAAGAACATGACTCTGGGCAGGAATTTCCAACAGAAGATACAAAGGGATGTTGTGTGGTTGTCAGAGCCGGGGAGATGCCTGTAGGCAAAGTGTTTTCTGCACAAGCAGGAAGCCCTGAACTTGATCCTCAGCTCCCACATAAAAGCCAGGCACAGTGGCATACACTTCTGTCCCTTTGCTGCAGAGGAAGATGCCTGAGGATGGCTGGCTCTCCAGTCTAACAAATGAGTGAGCTCCAGGGTCAATTAGAAACCGTGTCTCAAAAAGAATAAGGTAAATGAAGAAGACATCCAATGTCAACCTTTGACTTCTCTGTGTGTGTCTCTCTGTCTCTCTTTGTCTCTCCCTCTCTGTCTCTGTTTCTGTCTCTCTGTCTTATCTTTCCCTGTCTCTCTATCTCTCTGTTTCTGTCTCTGTCTCTCTGCCTCTCTTTGTCTCTCCCTCTCTGTGTCTCTTGTCTCTGTCTCTCTCCTCTCTCTCTCTCTCTCTGGTTAAACAGAAATGATACATTGATACATGGCACTTTCAAGCCTGGCTCACACTTTCCTCTTCCCTACCTGCAAACCTATACACAAGGTTCATTTGGAGGTTTTTTTTTTTTTTCAGCCTTGAGAATAATGGGACCAGAAGGGTGGGGGCTCTTAAATGTGGATCCAAGGAGCACAATGGACTCTGTGGATAGGGTTCAGGAGCTCCAGAGGTTGAAGAGGGAAGAATTGCATCTTTATTTCTATGAATCTCCAACTGCAATTCTGCATCCTGCTCAGTTGTGAAGAAAGGCAATGCAGCACTGTAGGATTAGCAGTCCCTGTCATCCTCAGAGATCGCACACATTTTCACAGCACAGTTTAATTCCCACGTATCCGAGAATAGCACTCGTTCAAAGTGACAGGAGTTAATTAGCCTACCACAAGACCTTTGTCGTTGAATAAATGAATAAAGAAGCACGTATCTCACTATAGCACAGGAATTTTAAAATATTTTGATTAAAGCAACTGTAGCAAAATTGGTTGTGATAATGTTTGTTTCTTTTTTATTTAAAAATGTCATTATGATAGATAGATAGATAAATAAACAAATACAATGTCATTCTGAGAAGAGGTCTAAAGAAGTTCATGTTGCATTTGTACTAATGAAAAAAAAAATGTTTGTCCCCAAACAATGGCAAGTTCCATCCACCCAGTGACGTTGAATCACTCAGATCTGAGGGTACTTCCTTCAGCTCTGAGCCCAATCTGATTAATGTACCCATGAAATGCAGCTTCAAGCCACTGCCCAGTGGTTCTTACTTACTTCAAGCACACATCCACTAAAAAGAAGGGAATTAGCATAGTAGTGCATGCCTGTCATCTCTTAGCACTTGGAAACTAGAGGCAGGAGGATCAGGAGTTCAAAATCAAACTCAGCTGTATAGTAAATGAGGCCAGCTGGAACTACATGAGATTCTGTCTCAAAAAAAAAAAGGTGCATAGAAATAAATAATATAATGTAATCAATGTACTGTGGTCCCCAGATCTCCCATCTCTACAATTATGCTAATCAATATATTTTCCTATAATGGCATCGAGCCTTTGCAGAATAAATAATTGGTTTTCGCATTCTGCCATATAATACCTAGCTTGCACATTTGTTCTGTAGACTAATTAATGTTTGAGTGTTTAAACACAATGCCTCTACAGAAGCAATGGCATTATAATGTGTTGGGACACTCTAGCATTGTAATTAGTACTAATTAGATTCTTTTCAACAGCTTGTTGAATTTACAAATTACTGCATGTAAGGTATTCTGCTTTCCTTGTTCATTATGAAAGAGTCAAACACAATAGTTTAAATAGAAACAGTTACCTTTAAGTAACTGTTCTTAAGATTGAACACTAACCGCTGCCCTAAAGCCAGGAAGGGCATTAGGAAGAGACCTTAGTGGGAACTGCCAACCACAGCCGTAGTATTCCAGCAGCCAACTCATATCAGGTAGCCAGAATGGCTTTGGACTTCCCCTTCTAATCTCAACATCAGTGAAATCATATTGTGACTGAACCAGGCATGGTAGGATTGCCTTTTCTCCATCCTTCTTGCTCCTCTCCTTCCCTTCTTCCTTGCTCCCACTTTTTCCACTCACCTGTCTGGGACATCCTTCTATCTCACCTGTCTCCATTTTACATAGGAGAGACTGAAGGCAATCAGTCCACAGATCAAAAAGTTACAAAGAATTCAGTTTCAGACACAACAAGTCCTCAGGAAATTGTCTTATGTGTTCTTTATATTCGACAACTCCATAATTAGCCACTTATACCTTGCCCCTCAACATAAACATTTTCCATTCTAGTGAAGAAGTTGCCTAAAGTCATCATTTTCTTTACAGAAAAAAAAAGGGAGGATGCTGAAATGATTCTTTGACCTATTTGTAAGTCTCATGATGTTTTACTAGCGTTTGGATACATTTTAGTTTCTAGATTAAGCTAGTTATGGTCTACCATCCCACCCATTAAAAAAGTTCATCTCAAAAAATAGCAGATCATGGGGCTGGAGAAATGACTCAGTGGTTAAGAAAGCTTGCTGAGCTAATGTGGGGACTAGAGTCTGAATCCCAGCATACACGTACATTCATGTACACACGACGGGCGCGTGTGCCTGAACCCCAGTGCAGGGGCAGGGCAGGGTGCAGCGACAGGAGGCTCACTGAGCCTACGGGCTGTCAATCTAACTAAACAATGCTAACAGGTTCAGAGAGGGAATCTGCCTCAAAGGAATAGAGTAGAAAGTGATGGCAGAAGACACCCGCTGTCCCTTATACTGGCTAGGTTTTACACAAACTAGAGTCGCCTATGAAGAGAAGACCTCAATTGAGGAATTATTCCATCAGATTGTCTTGGGGGCATGTCACGTCTTCTTAGTTGCTAATAGATACAGAAGGCCCCAGCCATCTGTGGGCTGTGCCATCACTGGGCAGTGGTCCTGTGTTGTGTAAGAAAGCAATCAGAGCAAGCAATTGGAAAACAACACAATAAACAGTATTCTTCCATGGTTTCTGCCTCAGTGCCCACCTCCAGGTTCCTGCCTTGGGTCCTGCCCTGATTTCCCTTAGTGATAGACTGTGATTAAGATATGCAAGCCATATATATCTTTTCCTCCCCACATTGCTTTTGCTCATGATATTACAGCAACAAAAAGCAAAATAGGACATTCCCATGGCCTTCATACACCCCCAACCATGTACACACACATGCACATAAACCCCCCAACACACACATGTACAGTGCACTCATACACACATATAGACATATACAACTAAAAATTGTTTAAATAAAAAAGCAGATCACTTAGAATTGAGATATAAGACCAAAAGCTCAGTAAATGTTTTAATTTCTACTCTGGGCTAAGTTATATGAATGAATTTACAGAAGTCAGTCTCAGCAATCTAGAAGAACATTAGCTATCATGCTTCTTCATCTGAGACATTTACTTGCTGGGTAAACAGTGGGCACTTAATAAATGTCAACTTTTACTCTTGCCGTTATCGTGCCTCATGTGGTGAGCCAGTCTTAATTAAGCCCTGACATCTCAGATGGTTTGCACAGGTCTTAGTCATATTCCAAAATTCTTATTTACTCTAAATTTAAACAGGACGTTTCAATTCTTGTTACTCATTTAGTCAGTCTCTCCAACAGAGCCATTTTAAATATTTATTCTCCAGATATTACACATTCGCCATTGTTGCTAATAAAATCTATCATTATTCTAAGGCTAAGCCTGTGCTTCTCTGCTTGGGCAATTACTCAGGCATATCATCTCACACTTTGAGCATGACTTGCATAGGAAATAATTTTTTAAACAAACACATTCAATCCAAATTTGGGAAACACTCTGGATTCTTTTGAGCAAAACACAGAAATTGTTGCTTGCCTGGTGTGAGCCCCAAAGTCAAGGGGACCTGACCACTACAAATGACGTCTTTTTAAAGGAGAAGCCATGCTTAGCCCTGTACCCACCCAGTCTCACCAGGTCCCCCAAGGGCCCCCACAGTCCTCTGGAAAGAGTCAGAGAAGGTTGCCAGCAGGTGAGTACAGCTTAACAGAGGACAAAACCATGGAAGTTGTGTAGTCTCCCAAAACACTGGGTACCGAGAGCATGCTTTTCTAGCTCTCCTGTCTCAAGACACGTGTGTCTTCCTCTGTCATATGGAACATGTTCCTAATTACTTCAGGGTGAGCTTGACTCTTTGGTTTGCTTTTGACTCTGCATTAGCCAGGTCCAGAGGTCCAGAGTGGCCTGTGGTTCAGGGCTCATTCTGCTCCCTAAGAACTCTGCCCAGTCTTGTGTATGGCAAGGGTGTTCTCCCTTTGAAAGATGGGAACATGACCCACCTCTGTCAGCCCCTGAAACTGCCTGGCCTTATAAATCCATTAGGCACATGATCTGTTCTAGAAGGCAGCTTTCTATTATTTTCTTTGGTAGTTTTCCTCCTTAATTTTCTTTATTCTCCAGTCAGATGTTAAAATTTTTTATTGGCTCTTTTTCAATCTTGTCTTCACTGTCCCATCTTCAGATATCTGTGCTGTTTTCTGAAATATTTTAACTTTATTATCCAAGAAACAATAACATTAATTTTTGGTCACAGGGTTTTTTTTTTTAATTTCTGAGTTCTTTCTTTTTAAAGGTTTCTTATTTTATATGTATATGACATTGGCAGTGGGGACTCACAGTCATGCACATGCCAGGCTGTGGTGATGTGAGTACAGAGGCCCAAGGAGGATGGCTTTGTGGAGTTGTCTCTCTCACACCTTCATATGGGTTCAGACCTGCACCTCACGGCCCCAAGAGCCCTTTCCTATTCTATTATCATTGTTACTCATATCATTCTCATTGTTATGTCACACCCTAAGTTTGTTTTATAAATGCAAAACTTCTCTGCTGCAAAACTGACTGCAGATGTCACAGTGAAGCCAAGTCAAGACCCTGGTGTTAGGAGAGAAACTATGACCAATAACCCCTCCCCCATGTGTCTCCCACTTCTCAGTATCTCAAACACACCAACACACCATCCCTTCCTCAGCCCCTTTAACTCCCTGCCTTTCTTCCCCTCCTATTAGAACCCAACAGGCACTTGTCCTAGCATACACCTCATCTCCCGCCTTAGCGCCATCACAGATCCTGTCATACGCCCCTTTTATTCCCTTCGTGGTCCTTATCAAATGTGTGATGTTATTTACCTCCCCAGTTGCCACTTCCTTCTTGTCACACCACCTGGCTTTGTTCAGGAATCTCATGATCATGCGGCTCACCATGTACTTCAGAGAGGAATCCAGCCAAGGAGTGATCTTCACTGGGCTAGCCGACCATGCTAATTCCATACTCTTACCAGTTATGGTGGTTTGAATAGAAATGTCACTATCACTACCCCCCCACACAGACTCATGTGTGTGAATGCTTAATCCATAGGAAGAGGCAATATTAGGAGGTGTGGCCTTGTTGGAGGAAGTGTGTCACAGTGGGGGCGGGCTTTGAAGTCTCCTATGCTCAAGCTATGCCCAATGTGACTCAGTCTCCTTCTGCTTCCTGTGGATGAGGTTGTAGAACTCTGAGCTCCTTCTCCAGCACCACATCTGCCTGCATGCTGCCATGCTCCCCACCATGACAGTAATAAACTAAACCTCTGAAACCGTGAGCCAGCCCACAATTAAATGTCCTTTATAAGAACAGCTGTGGTGGTGGTGTCTCTTCACAATCGGAAAGCCCTAACTCAGATGCCAGTGATGACTGAGGAAGGAAGTTGTGACTTGCCTCTGACCAGTGAGGCTGTCTGTGTGGAGACAGTGAATTAATGAGTCCTGGTGATGAGCACACACCACCTCCTGCATTATATAAGGAGAACCAAGTTACTACGCATGAACGTAACTAACCTTCTAATGAGGAACCCAGCGCTGTCTGTACTCCTGATTCAAGGACTGACTCTCAGACTGATCTAGAGATTGTTCCTCTCCATATTGTTGAAAATACAGAAGAATGTGTGGAACTGTACCACAGGCAAACGCCAGATGATGGAAAAGTCCATCTGTTAACCAGATAATTGGCAAGCAAAAGAAAGACTGGGAGGAAAACTTTAGCGTAGGAGAGACCTGAGGGAAGATGTGTGCTAAGGTACATAAGACAATAGTGATACCACAAGGGACTACCCAGAAGTCATTACAAAATCTGAGACTATTAGCCTAGTAGACTGTGACTGGGCAGCCCTGAATACCCTGTGTGTTGTCCCTCCTCGAATCCAGGATGACGAAGACTTTCCCTAATTATAGCAGAAGAGTGCCATGTATCTCCGCACCTGCATTAATTACTTTTCTTGTTGTCCTAACAAAATACCTGACAATCAACTTAAAGGGAAGAGGTTTCCTCTGTCTCACAATTGGAGGTACAAGTACATCAGAGCAGAAGGCTCTAGCTATGAGTAGCAGGAACACGAGGCAGCTGTCATACTCATCCACAGTCAGAGCCAAGGGATGAAACTGAGGCTCACTTCACCTTTTTTGATTCAGTCTGGTAGTAACAGGCCATACACCATAAGTCCTAGAAGCTTCTAGGGGCTCTGGGCATTCTAGCAAACCCTGGCTTACTATTTTAAATGTCTGTAGTCTATTGGAGAGACCACATAGAAAAGTCACCTGGAGAAAAAGAATTCCTTGGGGAGTTGAATCTCCAGCTGACATGCCAGCTAAAAGAAGCCACAAGAATAACCGCCAATGGAGACAAACAGAACCACCCAGCTAGATCCAACCGAATAGTAGAATTATAAGCAAGTAAGTATGAGTGCCAGTATCTTTAAGGTAGTTTGTTGGTTGTCAGTAGACAGCTGAAGATGGTGGCTGTTTTGGAGAGCCAAGGGTACATGGAGGCTTGTGCCAGTGAGGTCCTTCCCTCAACGCGAGTGATGGCTGCATGGATATTGTTGACTTACAATGATTCGCTGAGCTGTGCATCTGCTCCGTGTGGTTTTCTGCATCTGTGTTTTATTTTAAAATAAAAATAGTGTTTAGGAAGGAAAGGGAAATAAATGTCCACGTGGCTTGGCAAAGAGAAATGGGCTTTTCTTCCAAAATTCCTTCAAGCCTTTTAAACACCATTTCTGGGATCACAGCAAAAACTACTCTTTATTTCTGACCTCACAGACCCGTTCCATACAACATCAAGCACAGAAATACAAGCTTTTTTAGGTCCTAGCCCTGGCAATTCGCAAGACAGAATTAATTGCTTTCATCTCTCTAAACCTTTTATTTTTTTTTTTCCTGTGAGAAAAACCACGCAGTTCCAAAGAAAAGGGCGCCTTTAAAAGCTGGCTTGCATTCTTCCCATTGGCAGCAATTTGCTATTCTCTTCTAAATGTATTTCCCAGTTTCTGAGAACAAAATCTGTATTTCATTTGTGTGTGTGTGTGTGTGTGTGTGTGTGTATGGGGGGAGACTGTTGGTTTAGCTTAAAACTCTTAGCATCTTAGCCTTCATGTATTGTTTTCTAAAAATTCCTTAAACAGCCTGTAACATATGAATTGTGCTTTATTCTTGTCTTTCTCTCCATTGTCCTCCGCCCCCTCCCCTCCCCTCCCCTCCCCTCCACTCCACTTCCCTCCCCTCCCCTCCCCTTCACTCCACTCCACTTCCCTCCCCTCCCCTTCACTCCCCTCCCCTCCCCTCCACTCCACTCCACTCCCCTCCACTCCCCTCCCCTCCCCCCTCCACTCCCCTCCCCTCCTCTTTACTCCCCTCCACTCCCCTCCCCTCCCCCCTCCACTCCCCTCCCCTCCTCTTTACTCCCCTCCACTCCCCTCCCCTCCCCCCTCCACTCCCCTCCCCTCCTCTTTACTCCCCTCCACTCCCCTCCCCTCCCCCCTCCACTCCCCTCCCCTCC
>NW_021604700.1:2064415-2075136 GCF_004785775.1 Grammomys surdaster | reverse complement strand
CTCCCCTCCCCTCCCCTTCCCTCTCCTACATCATCTGCCGCTTAAATTAACTCTTTCAAGTCCAGAATCTTCTCTCATTCTGAACATTAGATTTGGTTTTCTTAAAGATTATCTTCCCATTCATAAAGATGGGTAAAAGCAGAAGGTAATTATCAATGATAGAAATCCCCAGTCTTCTTGTAACTAAAATTCCTTACTTCAAATCTCTATTCACTTCATCAACACTTTGGAAAGATTTAAAATTTGGGAGAAGGATTGGTTTGGTCTGGTTTTGAGTTTTGGATTGTTTTTTTGTTGTTGTTTTGTTTTGTTTTTTGGTTTTGTTTTGTTTTGTTTTTCAAGACAGGATCCATTTGTGTAGTCCTGGAACTTGTTCTATAAACCAGGCTGGCCTTGAACTCAGAGATCTGCCAACTTCTGCATCTCAAGTGAGGGGATTAAAAGTATGCGCCACCACTGCTCAGCAGATGTAAGGTATTTTTTTAGACCAGAATACATTTATACAGGGCCCTCTCCTTTCTTTTTGTAACATCCCTCTATTCTTTCCTGAGCAGCAATTTCTCACTTCTTAGAAAGAGGCTGTTCCAGGCTGGGGACAGAGATGGCTCCGCCATTGTTAACTGTGAACAGTGCACCCAGCACTTGAGAGGCAGGCAGACCTAAAGCTAAAGCTAATGGTACACTCTACTATTTCCTACTGTCTTTGGATCAAATTTTCTTAAAGGAGACCAAATATGGCAGCATTTAGCATGTTGGCCAGGATACTGTGGGCCACAGATGACAGAAGACAATTATATTAGGATAAGGCTTCTCTGTGTACAGTAGCAATTCTATAAGTAATAGTTTCTTATATAAGACACAAGTCGATTTCTCTCTTATTAAGGTCCAAAAGGAAGTCGTCCTAGGCTTCATTTGAAGGTTCTACTTATGTGAATTCCACAGGAGCCTGCGATGCTCTCACCCCTCACCTCCCCTCTGTATAAACTCCTTAAAAAGATATGTCATTGTCCAAAACAGCCAATCCAGACGAGCTCACATCCAGCCAGCATCAAGGACGGGATAAAAACCATCATTCCTGTCCACTTTGACCTGTGGGTCAATAACTTTATTGAAAAAGGTTGTGACACTTTTACTTACATCCCATTGACCAAAAGTCACTTGTATGTCCCCATCTTGATGCAAAGGAGGCTGGAGATAGCTTTATTAGGTTCATGTGGACACTTAACGACTGTATGCTCCATTATTGAAGAGAGAAAGGAAAATGCTGTTAGAATATCACTAGCAAACTTTCTTACTTTCTGGTTGGTTTTTGAGATCAGGTCTTATTGTTGAGTAGCAATTTCCTCAAGGTTAAACCCTTTCATCTTGAAGGGAGATTTCTTAGGACATGGGATATAAAGGAAGAGTCGGGCAGTGGTGGAACACGCCTTTAATCCCAGCACTTGGGAGGCAGAGGCAGGCGGAGTTCTGAGTTCGAGGCCAGCCTGGTCTACAGAGTGAGTTCCAGGACAGCCAGGGCTACACAGAGAAACCCTGTCTTGAAAAACCAAAAAACCAAAAAAACGGAAAAATGAAACAACAGTATATTGTAGGACAGAATTTTTACAAGGAGGTAAAGCAGCAGGATATTCTAGGACAGTGAGTGGTTCTCAACCTTCCTAACGCCATGACCCTTTAATACATTTCCTCATGTTGTGCTTGACCCTCAACCATAAAATTATTTTCATTGCTACCTCATAACTGTAATTTTGCTAATGTTATGAATCATAATGTAAATATTTGTGTTTTCTGGTGGTCTTAGGTGGCCCCTGTGAAAGACTGAGAAAACCAACCATCCTCCATGGATGTAAACAACTCAAGATTTCAGGAAATCCCTGAAACTGACCAGATTCACCAGGCCCCTCCCTCACCAGGAGTATATAAGCAGTAAACACTCCAGAGAGTGTCTCAGACAAGCCAAGCTGCAAAGAAGACTTTACTAGACAAGTCCAGCAGCCTGGAAGAAGCACCTACCACCTCAATTGCCCAGAAGAAACAAACACTAGCTAGCTGAGCTGACTAAAAGAGACTCAGACCAACTCAGTCACCTGCAAAGGACACTTTCCAGCCTGCTGAGCTGCCTGCAGGCTGTGTGGTGTTCCAAGTTCCCAGCTTTTGTCAGCTGTCATTCATGCTGGAGTAGGTTTTGGTGAGTAGGTTTTGAGTCCTCTCTGCTCCTGTAAGCAACCCCTCACCTATATTCCTGTAAGTAAGCCCAATCAAACTTATGATTGACCAAGTTGGACTTTGGTGGGCTCCACATCTGGTCTGTCATTACTTCCTTATCTGGCGTAAATAGATGTTTGTTGATATCTCCCGAAGAGTAGTCATACAACACTTGAGCAGACCAGGATAACCTGAAATTTCCTATGTAACCTAAAAATGGCTTTGAACTCCACTTTCTCATGATTCCACCTCCCAGATGCTGGGATTGAAGAAAGCCAGCAACCTTTACTACTCCAGTTCAAAGAGCATTAGCATCTCACAAAAGAAGTGTTCAAGCCAAGTTCAAGCAGGCTATTAGCAATTTCATTAGGGTCCTGTCTTTTCTGAGACTTCTTCAGCTTTGCAGTTCAGTGCCAAGTTCAATTAAACTTGAAGGGGAAAGCACCATTCTCCTGGAGCACATGTGCATGTGGAGGATAGAGGTCAATGTTGGGTGTTATTTTTTGATCACTCTCAACCTTTTCTTTCTCTCTTTCTTCCTTTCTTTCCCTTTCTTTCCTTCTTTCTTTCTTTCTTTCTTTCTTTCTCTCTTTTTTTTTTTGAGACAAGGTCTTTTTTTTGAGACAAGAACCTGGAGCTCATAGATTGAGCTGGACTAGACAACAAGCCCTTAGGAACTCTTCTGACTCCACCTGAGTAACAGGTGTGCACCCCAGCACCCAGCTCTTATGGTGTAGCTCAAAGTCAGGTCCTCCTGATTGAGGACCAAGCACTGAGTAGAGAAGAGCTCTCCTAGGAGCCAGAACACTTCCCCTCGAGCTTCACTGGCTAAACTGCACCATAATTCCCCCGCCTCCACTATAATCACTGGCTACGAGAACCTACTAGTGGGATGGGCACAAAACAATCTCACCCAATCTTTGGGGTGCATAATTTAGACTAGTCTCTTCAAAACAGTGCTACTCAGAGAAATGTAGGTACCTAAACAAACAAAGGGCTCTTTTAGGAAGCGGAACAGGGAGGGGATGTAGGGTTGGCTTCTGACAGTAGCTGCCATATTCTGTATCCTAATTGTCTCGTTGAAGATACTACCATTACTAATCAGAGAACTGGACTTATTATCCAGAGAAATCAGATCTGCTCAGATGCCCATGCCTCAGCAACAACTGAAAATGAGTGAATCCAGTCAGGCCTCTAACAGGAGCCGCTCACCTCTCCTCTGCCCAAGGGAGACTGCAGCTTTCCGACTTTGTCACTTAAGTCAACCCTTCACGAAAATATGAGAGCATCATCCTGAGGGGAAAAAAATGTTTTAAACTAAAACCCAGAGTTGGGGAGGTAGCTCAGTAGTTAAGAGTATACTGCTTGGAGGAGAGATTAATCCTACAAGTTGTCCTTTGACCTCTACATGTGTGCCATGCCACGTGACATGTACCCCCCCACACATACAAACTCACATACAGTCACAATTAATTAGTTAATTAATTAAGAAGAGTACACTGCTCATGCAGGGGAGACCCAGGCTCAGTTCCCAGCACCCTAAACAGGTGGTTCTCAGCTTCCTGTAAGTTCAGTTCTAATAGGGCTCACGGCTCTCTTCTGGTCTCCGGGGGCACCCACACATACATAATACGCAGAAGCCCACAAAGGCACACAGACCTACACATAAATCTTTAAAATGAACCTGAAACTCATAAAAGGCATCAACTCGTTGAAGACTATCTCAAAGGAAGTCACTGAGCCCTTCTTAGGCTGTTGTTGACTTAACAGTGAGTTCAAGAAAGGATTTTTCTCTTTCTTTCTGCCTCCTTCCCTCCAGCCCTCTCCTCGTACAGCCTGAGCTGGCTTTGACATCTTGACGCTCCGGCCTTCGCCTCCTGAGCACGAGCATTCCAGGTGTACATGCGGCCCCCAGTTGAAGAATACTTTCCCTAAGCACTTGCTTAACTACTTCCTCCACTAGGGAGTCAGGTTGGCGGCAGGCCCCTTTAACCACTGAGCCATCTTATAGGCCCTCAAAAGGTCAGGAACAGTTTCCTTAACTACTTCCTGGTAGCAGGTCCACATGTGCCCACCAAACCCATATGGGGGCTGTGTAACCCCAGTTCTTGCCTACTGAATTGCTTCTTTCAGGATTTTGACAGTCCTCTAAGGACATCTTATGTGGGAGAGTTCCGATTTAGTTGTTGTTGTTGTTATTGTGATCATTTTGCTATTGTTGTTTTATTCTTTAAAAATTCAAACCAGTTGAGGTGGTGCACACCTTTAATTCCAGCACACCAGAGGCAGAGGCTGGTGAGTTTGAAGCCAGCCTGGTCTATAGAGCAAGTTCCAGGACAGCCAGGGCTACACAGAAAAACCCTATCTCACAAAAACAAGCAACAACAATTTGATAGTATTTTTAATTTTCTACACTTACTTATTCTTTGTGGAGGTGGAAATGCAGTATCATAGCACAAGTGTGGTAGCTAAAGGGTTCTCTGTGGGAGCTAGCTCTCTTCTTCCACCATGTGAATCCTGGGACTTAAACTCATGTCACCAGGATTAGCAACAGCATGTTTGCCTGCTGAGCCATTCCACTAAGCCTTATTGTAAATCTTGTATTACGTTTATTCCTTTGTTGGTGTGGGGAGCATGTGTACCTCCGTGTGGAAGTCAGGGGACAACTTGTGAGAGTCAGTTCCCTCCTTCATCACCTGGATCAGAGGTCAGAGACAGAGTCTCAGGGAGTGCCTGTCCCCACTAAGCTGTGTCATCAACCCTCAACCCTTTATTTTAAAAAGAAATAAAGTTATTGTGTCAACAAGAAACTTATTGTTTTTCTGTTTCATCTTAAGCAGTGGTTCTGATCCTTCCTAGCGCTGCAACCCTTTAACACACTGCCTCACACTGTGCTGACCCCCAACCATGAAATTATTTCATTGCTACTTGATAACTATAATTTTGTTACTGTGATAAATCACAATGTAAATATCTGATGTGCAGGACATCTGATATGCAGCCCCCAAAGGGTTTGAGACCCACAGCTTGAGAACCACGAATCTAAAGTTTTAACAATGCCAGTTTGGGGGGGAGGAAGGTCTAGGTTTTTTTGTTTTATTTATTTATTTATTTATTTATTTATTTTATAAATGGCACCAAAAGGGCCAGAAAGATGTCTCGGGGGTAAAGCAGTTGTCATGTAAGCCTGGTGACCCTAGTTCAACCTCTGGAACCCACATAAAGGTAAAAGGAGAGGGAGGGTCAGCTCTACACCTTCTGACCTCAGCAGGTATGCAAGGACACGCCCATCCTCACACGTCGTAGGCAAAATAATAATAAACAATTTTAATGACATAAAAAGAGAAGAACATCTTAAGCTGACCACTGATGCCTAGACTGAATGAGCGTCATCCCTGATTAAAGGAAAATATAATACTTTTACACAAATAGTAAAGTAATTACTAAAGGCGACCAGAGGGCATCATGAGGACAAGTCAGTCTCTGCCCTACTTATTAATAAATATGTCTCATCATGGGAAGTTACTAGAAGTCCTCTAAGCCATCCAAAAATTAATCCCTTTTAGGGGACATGAGGGTATTGGTTAATATTTAAAAGAGCCACACACGGAATGAAGTAACTCCATAAGACACCTGGCCTTGCTTTACCCGAAGACTGAATTCTTTTTTTTTTTTTTTTTTTGATTTTTCGAGACAGGGTTTCTCTGTGTAGCCCTGGCTGTCCTGGAACTCACTCTGTAGACCAGGCTGGCCTCGAACTCAGAAATCCGCCTGCTTCTGCCTCCCAAGTGCTGGGATTAAAGGCATGCACCACCACCACCCAGCCGAAGACTGAATTCTAAGAAACAAAGTCTTGTCAAAACATCCACACCAAGGTTTGAGGCACACAACCAAACAGTCCTTGTTAAATGATGGGCCTGAGAATAAGCATGGTTAGAGTGCTACCATTCTAGAAGTACAGCTGCATCAAACAGATACTAAGTCAGCAAGGCTTAAAATTTATGGACCAGTTATTCCCTGCCCCGGCAAAGTAAATCAAGGACCAAAGAAAGTTATTGCTTCAGCAGCAGCTTTCAAATCTGCTTCACTGTGGCTATATTATGTGGAACAGATCGTAAAACTGTATTTAAACTCGACCTTCAAATCTCCAATTGTTTTACTTACAATTAACTCAAAGCTTGGGGATATTTATGGGCTAAAGGATGGGCGGAGGGATAAATGCAGGGTTATGGTTTTATTTAGGGACCTGAAGCTTCAAAACTGCTGGGGAAATCAGAGCCCCGTGATCTCTGTTTGCTCATGCAGGAACAATTCCAAGCTCCATGCATTTTTCCAAGGCTCTTTTCCCTTCTGGCGTGCTCAGTGCTGTCACGTGAAGCAAAGGCTCATTTTCTCTGGAGGTATTTTAACTCCTTTCTTCCTTCCCCAGCATACATACCATGCAAGCCTCCTTCCAAATATAGAAAGAGAGAAAACAATCCAAGACTCCAGGATGTAATGACTACAGTTTTACTAACTTAAATATGATTATTGCATGTACCTTATGTAGTGATTTTTGTGTGTCTATAAAGGTTGCTTTAGAATAAAGAGGCTAACACTTTTCCTTATTTGAGTATAATACTTGCATCAAATCACAACAAAGGCCATGACCTTGAGGTGTGTAAAGCAGGTCTGTAAGGCAGCTCATCTCCCACCTTGCAGGGGTCCTGATACTTGTAACTGGCTATGCATCAACTTTAAGTGCTTCTTACTATTCAGGGAAACATATTATAAACTCCACAAGCACAGTTTTGTTCACGAGCTAATGCAAGTCCCCTGGTTAGTGTTCTGTGCCATCTCTGAGCCCAGCATTGGGGAAAACAACAAATAGAATTTCTAAGAGTAAGCAGGCTTAGTCTTTAACTAAATAAACCATCCATCTTTTCTCCCTTGTGCAGAGGGCGAAGACCACCACTGAGGGACACGTGACTGAGCTTATCCTCTAACATTGATAATTCCCTGTGTCAACGTGAGCAGAAACAAGAATCTGGAAAATCAATTACAGCCCTGCCTTGAACCTGCCTTCATATGGCATCCTTTAAAAGTGTTTTGAACCGCTATGATTGACAACAAATATGGAATGAAGAAATGAATAAATGTATTCCTTTAGGACATAGTCCCAAGGGCCAGAAAGGGGCATCAGGAAATTTTTCTCTGTTTCTTCTAAAGAGTTACAGTAAAACTTGGAGCGTAATACATAGTTTGGGTTTTTTTTTTTTTATTCCCTTTACATCCCACTCATTGTCCCCATCCCAGTCACCCCCTCCCACAACCCTTCCCCCCTCATCCCCCTCCCTTTCTCTTCTGAGCGTGTGGAGGCCCCCCTGGGTATCCCCTTACCCTGGTACATAAAATCTCTGGGAGGCTAGGCTCATCCTCTCCCACTGAAGCCAGACAAGGCAGCCTAGCTAGAAAAACTTTTGCCATGGGCAGCTTTTGGGATAGCCCCCCTCCAGTTGTTCGGGACCCACATGGAGACCAAACTACATTACTACATATGAGCAGGGAGGCCTAGGTCCAGCCTGTGTATGCTCTTTGGTTGGTGGTTCAGGCTCTGAGAACCCCAAGGGTCCAGGTTAGTTGACTCTGCTGGTTCTTCCTGTGGAGTTCCTATCCCCTTAGGAGCCCGAAATCCTTCCCTCCTATTCTTCTATAAGAGTCCCCAAGCTCCATCCACTGTTTGGCTGTGGGTGTCTGGATCTGTGTGAGTCAGCTGCTGGGTGGAACCTCTAAGAGGACAACCATGCTAGACTCCAGTCTGCAAGCATAACAGAGTAAAGGCTGCCCACTCTCTCCCTATCTATTCAATATAGTACTTCAAGTTCTAGCCAGAGCAATAAGACAACTAAAGGAGATCAAAGGGATACAAATCAGAAAGGAAGAAGTCAAAATATCGCTATCTTTGGATGATACGATAGTATACATAAATCACCCCAAAAATTCTACCAGAGAACTCCTACAGCTGATAAATTCTGCAAAGTGGCTGCATACAAAATTAACTCAAAGAAATCAGTAGCCCTTAACACAGACTTTTAAAAGTACTTGGGGAGCCAGGAGTAGGGCACTAAATTCACAACTAGCTTAATGTCTGTGGCTGAGGGCAAGATTGGGGTGGGTGGGGCGAGAGCCAAACACAACGAAAGATAAGGAGTCACGACTTCCTGCAGTTTCTGTGCCGCTGAGTTTTGGTTTCTTCTGCCTGTCTCTTTACTGACTCACTCTGTATGCCAAGACCTCCTAAAAAGACGTTTCTCCCCATCTATAACCTTAACAACTGTTGCAAAAACACGCCAAGCTTCCTCTTTTGTTTTCCTCCCTCTGCGGGGAAGGAAGGGAAGGAACCATCCAACCTGAAAAGGTAATGATTTCAACCTTTCTGTTTCTGATGAAATCGCCCTGCAATTGGTGTGAAGTTCAGGAGAAGGTGTGGCCTGCGCTGCACTTTACAAAACCAGGCCAATATGACCCGGAGGGAAATTCTGATAGTCCAGGAACTCCCCACCACCACCACTAAGGAAATCTCAAAACTCAAGGGGATATCCCCAGTAACCTCAAAGAGCCGCCTTTAGAAACTACTCAGAACCAAGTATAAGCAAGTGAGATGTCTCCCCAGCAGGGAAAGAACAGACCCTGAGGCTAGAGGGGACCGGGGTGGTATGGGGGAGGGAGTTGCGAGGGAGGACCGACAAAGTCCTCCCCAGCGACCCTGAGAGTACCTGCCTCTCACGTGCCTCTTAACCCATCCTGCATCATCCCATCTCTACTCCCTACCCCACCGGAGCCGCGCGGGTGTTTGAAACAGGACACCGGCTCCGCTCCCCAGAGACGAGTGCGCATCTAGGAGCACAACGCCAGCTGGTAGCACCCGCTAGCCAGTGCTCCCTCGGAGGACCGGTGTGCAGGTGACCAGACTAGCCCTGGCTCTGTGCCACCCTGCCTCCCTGGCCGCCGTACCTCGGATGTAGGCGCACTTGCCCTCGTCTAGCTGACTGGAGGCTGAGCCGCCCATGGCCGCGGTGCTGCACTGGAGGCAGAGGACTGACACCAACTGCGCTGCTTGCTGCTGAAGGTGGATGTGACAAGGAACTGGCTCTGTAATTAAAGGACCAACTTCCTTGAGAGGCGTCGCCGGCCTGGGCGCCTCCTCCAAGCCAGCGCCCTCTGAAGATGTGTGGGCTGGCCCGGGGGCTGTCTTCCCGCCCTCGCTGCGCTGTTGAGCATCCCGTGGGCTGTCCTAGGAGCTCCAGGGAGTACCCAAAATGAAAGGACTTTCCTCCTTCTCGAGGCTGACTTTTCATCAGTTTGGTGACAGCCCAGACCCGTCGTGGAGGGAGCGGAGAGAGTGGACCTCTTCCAGGTAACTGTGAAGTTCTCCCAGCGGAAGGTTTACAGTCCCACTAGGTGGAGGTCAGGGCCCCTTTCCCTTCCTGTTCTCCAGCCACCTGTCTACAGATCCCCCACTCCCACCCCTCAGAATTCCCTTGCTCGGACATATGGGAACCATGGAGAGTCAAAGCTTCTCACAACCAAGAAGTTGGATTTGGGAGATGGGAACTGAAGGGGAGGCAGAGAAGAGAAATGGAGAAGCCAAGAAAACACCAAGGCCTGCCCCATATGCTCTAAGCCCTGAACTGCCTAAGACTCCTGACACCTTAACGTTCAAGTCTTCTAACCACATGGTTTCTGGTACCCAAGGACGTTGTCTCTTCAGCTTGGCTGCCTCAGGCAAGAATAGCCTGGGTAAAGGGATCATCCTGATTTCTTTCTGTCCTTAGTGGCCAGGATTTTAATAATTCCTATCAACTAAACCAGGACAAAAGAGTACTTTAAGGCTTCACCACGCCTGCCTCTAAAGTTAATTCACCAGCACTTTAACACAAACATTTCTCGCAGCTCACACGCTGAGTCTCCTGAACCCTGTACACTAGTTTATCGGTAAAATCCTGTGGAGTCTAATTTCAAAATATGTCCAACATCCAGCGAATTCTTACGTTCTCCACTGCTCGTCCTTCTCACACTGAGCTTTACAACAGCCTAATCAGGCTCCTGGCTTCCGAGAAATAGCCATGGGTCTAATTACAGCCTCAGGGGTGGGGGGCTAAAGCCATGGGTCTATTATAGCCTCAGGGGTGGGGGGTTTCCCCTCTCTGCTTTCTAGGTTCCAGCCCCAGCGGAGTGTTCCCCTGTGCCAAGGAGACCCACTTGTTCACTTTTACTCTCTGGGTGCCTCATTCATTCAGCTCTTACAGGCTAAAATCTCCAGGCTGTAACAGAGTGAACAGAGTGCTGGCAGAGCATTCAGGAAGCTCTGGGTTTGCATCTCAGCAACAACAAACAAGGTGTGTCAGTGCATACCTGCAATTCCAGCACTCTGGGAGGCAAATGCCTGAGGCAGAGGCGGAGGTATGAGTTAGAGAAAGAGAGAGACAGAGAGAGAGAGAGAGAGAGAGAGAGAGAGAGAGAGAGAGAGAGAGAGA
>NW_021604700.1:2044714-2064405 GCF_004785775.1 Grammomys surdaster | reverse complement strand
AGAGAGAGAGAGAGAGAGAGAGAGAGAGAGAGAGAGAGAGAGAGAGATCTTGAACCCTTCCTAAACACCCACCATAGTGGTGCCTTTACTGCCAGGTTTCAGGAGGCAGAGACAGGCAGATCTCTGAGTTCCAGGCTAGCCTGGTCTACAGAATGGGTTCTAGAACAGCCAGGGCTATATAGAGAAACATTGTCTCAAATGTACAAATAAACAAAAAAACTCAACCAAACCAAAAAAAAAAAAAAAAGTAAGGGCCTGCACTCAGTAAAAGCTGGGGTCTTGGTGAATACAGTGTTTCTGGGTAACTACTCAATGATTTAAACTGCTGTGTTCTACCGTCTGTCAGTACTATAGCTGCTAGGGGTGGAGAGATGTCAGCAGCTCAGAGCACTGGTAACTCTTCCAGAGGACCCAGGTTTGATTCTCAGCTGCCATATGACAGCTCACAACCATTTGGAACTCCAGCGCCAGGGAATCCAGCGCCCTCTTCTGGCCTCCTCTGGCACTGCATGCACATTGTAGACAGACATTCAGGCAAAACACCTAAGCTCATAAAATACAATCAATCACTTTAAAGTATTCTGGCTGGCTCTTGCAGTATATTTTTTTCTGGATGGTACTAATTCCTTCCATTACATAAATTGATCTAGTTGCACCTCAGAATTCTCTTCTTGCTGTGGAGGAAAACAGATCGGGATCTCCTGTCAAAAGTAGTTTTAGTTTGTCACCACTAGTATAGTTTATTTGAGTTTAGAAGTGTGACTAGTTTGATTTATTCCTCGTCCTTCTTTTGTGCAGTCACAGGTGGAAAGATTTGTGTGGAGTAGAATTAACACATTTATAACCTGGCAAATTCAGCCTTAAATCACTGGCTGTCACGTGACCTGGTCAGGTTGCCTAACTCCATTCTTTTGTTATCTGGCTTTCCTCACTGTGACAAAATACTGAGGCTAATGGGCTTACAAGAATTAGTGTTTCTTTGGCCCACAGTTCAGGGGCTCGGACAAGGCCTGGTGGGCACACTGCCTTCCAGCCCGTGTCTGCACAATCTAATATAAGGTGGTTTTGGTTTTGTCTTATTTATTTATTTATTTATTTATTTATTTATTTATTTATTTATTTGAGTTTTTCCCACCTCTCCCCCCACGCCTTGGTGTTGTGAGACAAGGCTTTGCTAAGTAACACAGGCTAGCCTAGAACCTACAATCCTCCTGCCCTGCTTCCTTAGTGTTATACATGCCCATGACACCTCGCTCAACACTACACATCATGATAAGGCATGCAGCAGAGTTACTTCACCTCACAGCAGCTGGGGATCAAGGGGGGGAAGTAGAAAATCCTAGTATCTCCTTCAAGAACACATTTCCAATGACCTAACTTCCCAACACCAGACTCCACTTCCTAAAGGTTCCACTGCCTTTCTCTAGCTCTCCAGGCTAAGGGCCGAGGTTTCAGTACATGGACATTTGGGGAACATCCCTATGTGGGCTTGTGACAGTTTGTATGTGCTTGGCCTAGGGAGTAGCACTATTAAGAGGTGAAGCCTTGTTGGAGGAGGTGTGGCCTTGGAGGAGGTGTGTCACTGTGGGCGTGGGCTTTAATATCCTAGTCCTCACTGCCTGGGAGCCTTCAGATGAAGATGTAGAACTCTCAGGTCCTCCTGCACCATGCCTACCTGGATGTTGCCATGCTCCTGCCTTGATGGTAATAGATAGACCGCTGAACCTGGAAGCCAGTCCCAATTAATGTTGTCCTTATAAGAGATACATTGTTCATAATGTCTGTTCACAGCAGTAAAACCCTAAAACAGGGTTTCTTCATCAGTTATGTGGAGGAAGTCATAAGTGCTTTATGGGTCATTGTCAAAATCAAGTTTCCTCAGGTCTTGAAGCATTTACAAAGGAGCATGTAAGGGTGTAGTGGGTAGACGCTGGGTTATTATCAACAGGATAAAGACTGGAAATAAAGGAAGTTTCTAGAATTTTAATTGACCCTTCAAATCATTCATGCTATATCAAGAAAGAAACAGGTGTTTTCCTCACTCCTGCCCAAAAACAAAGATATTTTTCTCTCAGTGGTTTATAGGAAAAAATGAGAAATTCATATTTTAATTTCTTTAATTTTACTTTTTTCAGGTGGGGAGCATACACAATATAGGACCATGTGGAGCACCGAGGACAACTTGCCAGAGTTAGTTGTCTCCTGGTCTACCGTGTGATCCCAGGAATTGAACTCAGGCCATCGGGCTTGGCACCCTAAACTGAACCATCTAGTTGGCCCCAGAATCCCTTTTATTTTTTCTTATTTCACCCATACTATTTAATATTTGCAAACCCTGCAATTAGACAAATTTATGAACCCCATCATACAACTCAAATCAGCTGGTTTAGAAATCTCCTATAAAACGTTGGTTTCTGCCTGCATTAATATACTTTGCTTTAAAATAGTCTTTCTTTTCTTTTCTTTCCTCTTCTATTCTATTTTCTGAGACAGTGTTTTTCTGGGTAGCCTTAGCTGACCTTGAACTCACTTTGTAGACCAGGTTGACCTTGAACTCAGAGGTCCACCGGCCTCTGCCTCCCAAATGCTGGGATTAAAGGCCGAGCAACTTTGAAATATTCTTAAGACTACCTCCCTCAGATCAGTACCACAACCTAAAATGATTCATGTATTCATTAAGCTATAATTCATATACCATAAACTTCTCTTATTTGGATAATATTTTTAAAGAAGAAAAATTTTAATACATATTTAATATTCTTGGTTGGTTGGTTGGTTGGTTTTTTGTTTGTTCAGATGGAATTTCTTGGTATAGCTCTAGCCAACCTAGAACTTGCTCTGCAGACCAGGCTGACCTTGAACTCACAGATCCTCCTGCCTCTGCCTCCTGAGTAAAGTGCTGGGATTAAAGACCTGAGCAGTCATCACCCAGCCTATATTTAATGCTCTTAAAGCTTGTGTGCTTGGGGCCTTCCTTGCATGTCCATAGAACTATGAACCCCTTTCTTTCTGTGTTCCCACAGAGGGTTCTGTCTCTCGGACATTTGGACATTTGATTGCTTGCACAGCAGGGGCAATCATAGACTTCTTTGTATTTCTCCAAGTACCTTGCTCTGCTGGGTGAAATCGGAGCTGAAACTCCAGTTGCAGGATGATCGCTAAAGTACCTGAGGTGTTACATCAGTGATCCAACTTAATCTTCACAAAGCCACGGAAGGAAATGCTATTGTGATTTTCACAGATGAGGCTAACAACATAGAGAAGTAAACTAGGCTTCTTATAAAACAAACAAAATCAAGATTCTGGACAAAAGAATCAGCACATCAGCACAGAGTTAGAAAGATGAATTGTGATTCAGGTGACCCAAAACACAGATATCCTTAGATACACTCCTTAAACTCCTTACTGTCATTAAATGACATAGAGAAATTGAAATAAAAGTTAGAGATCACCCACCAGCCGGTAGCAGTATTTTACATAAACCCAATTAGCAGCTCGATGTAAATTCTTACAGATTTATGGATTATGATTGGATGTACAGCTATGATTTATAATTGCATATAAATTTACAATAGTTATTTATCCAAGTGAAATGGTGTTTTAATGTATTCTGGAATCTGTCATAATTTTACTAAGAATATTTCTACTGAAATCAATATCTAGCTCCAGATGAGTGCTGTTTCACTGTATATAAGTGAAGCTTAATTCACTCGCCAGCAATGTGTGCCTGCCTGTTTCCCTTCTGCCTCCATCACATTACAGATTTTTATGGTATTTATTATTTTGTCAGTCACTAGTCTGATATTTTAATATTCGTCATTTTGAACATCCAAGTAAGGATGATATTCTGTTGTCCAAACTTGAAACTCCTGAGGAAAAGGCAACTTTTCTAGCCAACCATGTGTCCTCTTTGGAGTTTGGAAGTAGTGAAGACATTGATTTTCTTGCTGTAGCATATACTCCCAATTACAATTAAGAACATTCTTCTTGTCAAAACATATTTCCCCATGGTTTTTGTTGAGGTCTCTCCTTTGAACATTGGGCTCACTATTGGCAGGTGAGTCAGACAATTGTGGTTCCAATTCTGTATTTTTATGGGTTTTGTGTGTGTGTGTGTGTGTGTGTGTGTGTGTGTGTGTGCTTCTCATGCTTTTCTTTGTTTTATTATTATGGTTGCTGTTTTATTTCTTTGTTTTACTCTCTTGTTTGTTTCCTAAAGAGAGAGAGAAACAAGTTGTAGAATTGGAAGAATAGGAGGGGGAGGGTCTAGGAGGAGATGAGGGAAAGAAAACTATGATCAAAACATTGCATTAAAAAATTTATTTTCAATTAAAAACAAGTATGCATTATGCCCAACATAACTCCAGTTTTCTAAGGTTTGTATTTCAGACCTTTAAACGGAAAATCAAATATCATATATAATCATTTTACATATCATGTTAGCATATATTCTCTGATTGAAGCTAGTATGATAACATTTGTGAAAAGGTATTCTGGCTGATTTTTTTAAAAATCAACCTTGGTTCTTTCTCTTCCTGTGTTTATTACAATACTTGTGTGTCCACCATCTTAGAGGGAGTATTAGTAGAAATAGTAGAAGAAAAGTGCAAATCTGTTTTTAAAAAATGACTTATTATCATTGTGTGTACATGTATGTATATACACACTGTAGTGTGTGTGTGTGTGTGTGTGTGTGTGTGTGTACCAGCACTTCTTGGAGGACAGGGCACAACTTAGTGTAATGTCTTCTCTCCTTCCATCTTTATGTGGACCCCAAGGGTTGAACTCAGGACTCTAGGATTGCATAAGTGCCTTTACCCACTAAGCCATCTCACTCAGCCCTATTTTTTTAATTTTATATTCTAAATTTTATGTATATACATAATACATGTAAGAATTTACATAGCATCTGTTTTCACAATGCAATGTAGAAAGCATAAGCTCACTAGAATATTCTCCAGAGGGTTCAGGCAGAAGGGGACTAACCTCGTGTGGATGCTTCTGCAGATGGGACTTAGCTGGAGCTCCTAGCACAAGTGAAGTCTGATTTTTAGAAAGATATCGATTTGGGTTTTCCTTTTATCCTGTTTTTGTTTTGTTTTTGTGGGTGAGTGGTGGCATACACTTTTAATCTTTCACTCAGGAGGCAGGTGGATCTCTGTGAGTTCAAAGCCAACCTGGTCTTCATGGTGAGATCCAAGCCAGCTAGTGAGATCTTGTCTCAGAAAAAGAAGGAGGATGGGGTGTGGAGGAGAAGGAAAGAAGAAGAAGAAGAAGAAGAAGAAGAAGAAGAAGAAGAAGAAGAAGAAGAAGAGGAGGAGGAGGAGGAGGAGGAGGAGGAGGAGGAGGAGGAGGAGGAGGAAGAGGAGGAGAGAACAAGAACAGACAGAAAGAAAGGAAAGAAAAAGAAAGAAAGAAAGAAAGAAAGAAAGAAAGAAAGAAAGAAAGAAAGAAAGGTGGAAGGAAGAAAGGAAAAGATATTTTTCAGTTAAGATCTATTTGTTCTATGTGCTTTTCAAATGTGAATCATGGCTAATAAAGGCTTAGAACTAAAAAGAGCAGACTCTAGAATCAGAGACATTTGAAGGTGCCTAGTACATTCTCAAACCGGACTAAGACCAGAGTACCACAGATCCCTCTGGGAAAGCTATAGCCATATTGCTGCCAAGGCAGCCTTATTCTGCAGAAGGCCAAGTACTTACCCATCTTGGAGTGGGTCGGGGGAATGGGGAGAGCGCCACCTGCCGGGCTGCCAAAGATGCTCCGTGCATGGGCGGGACCTCCAGGCAGAGAGAAAAGCACTAGTCCTGTGGGTTTCACCAAGCCTACAACAAGCTAAAGCTGTTTAACAGTCATTTGACACTAAATCATGGATTTCTTACAAACATTTCCTGTTCTCGGATCACAAATGAATTACTGTCCTAGAAGGACGTTTCCCAGAGTTCCAGTCTGTTATTTAACAGTACAAGCTTGTACTCACTATGTTTGACATACATGTTAATATCAATTTTAATTCATTTTATAAAGAACAGATTCCTGTGCTCGTTATAGTACAAATCCCCAACCCATTAATTCTCCTAGTCAGGTGTCAATCCTTGCTGGAAAGTGGCTTGCTAGGTGTCTGACATTGAGTCTGATTGCTTCAGTGGAAACCTGGCAAGAAGCATTGGTTGGGAAACCTGGAGGACACTTGGAATCAGAGCAGCCGGTATATCAAAGTGAAGAGGGATATCGCAGCACGGGCGCTGTATAAAATCTCTTCATATGGTGACTTTAAAATACAGAGTGAGTTTTATCATTGCAGACTGCATCCACCCAACATTTCCCCTAGTAGATTTCTGAATATTTGCACTCATTTTTTTGTTTGTTTGTTGTTTTTTCGAGACAGGGTTTCTCTGTGTAGCCCTGGCTGTCCTGGAACTCTCTCTGTAGACCAGGCTGGCCTCAAACTCAGAAATCCGCCTGCCTCTGCCTCCCAAGTGCTGGGATTAAAGGCGTGCGCCACCACCGCCCGGCACATATTTGCACTCATAAATAGTGTGTGGAGTGGGGAAGAACTGTCCAGCTATTTATAATGTCTGCATAAACAGAAAATACCCAGTCCTAGCTCTCATGACTAAGCATGCCTGATTAAAACCACCTTCAGCCACACTTCATTAAATTCTTTCTCCTGTTTTGATAGTGTACCACTTATTTCCCTTGGGCTACACCTGATAACACTGTTTTATCAAATACGATTCTATTTAATCAGATTGCTTTCCACTTAAAAGTTAGCTAAAATCAGCTCATTGCCAGAATAGCATTTGAAGGGAAGGAATGAGTGAGGAATTTCATACTTACATGTGATAGTCATGGTAATTTATTCCTAACCCAGACCAATCACAGTCTTGCCCGAGATTATTGCAGTTAAGGAAGACTGGCATCCCTGAGGTTGCTAAGTGGGTAGAAGATGAATTGCTGGGCAGTCGTGGGGCACATGGCTTTAATCCCAGTACTTGGGAGGCAGAGGCAGGTGGATTTCTCAGTTTGAGGCCAGCCTGGTCTACAGGGTGAGTTCCAGGACAGCCCAGGCTACACAGAGAAACCCTGTTTCGAAAAACTGAAAAAAAAAAAAAGAAGAAGAAGAAGGGAGATGAATCTTGAGGTGTCAAATGGGTATTTGTCAACCAGAGGGCGAGTCCCTGGTTGAAAGAAAAGAATGTTCTGGTGACATCTCATCAGTTTCAGCTCAGCTTCTCCAGTTCTACAAAATGATAAATCTGCCCGAGTTTTTGTTTGTTTCTTTTGTTTTTGTTTCTTTTGTTTTTGTTTCTTTACTTGGATTAAGCAAGTTGGAAGTGGATTTCTGTCCTCCTTCTCATCCTGGATCATTTCGATAAATGTAGGGCTTAAATAATATTTATTTCTGAGATAAAATCATTCTAAAACGATCATATCCTTATATATGATTAGTTAAAACAGATACAAGTGGTCATCAATTTCTATAACTGACTGGCAGCGTGTGACAAGGGTCAGTTCTCGCGGTGTACAGCCATTTACTCTTCTCAGTGATTCGTCATTCTTTATAGTCCACTTGAAAAGTGATTTTCCTTCATCCAAGACATTTGATGGATTATCAACCACATTATACACCAATACCAGCTTAGAGTTAAAGGGAGCAGGCTCAAATTTGAGCAAGAGGATGAAAGTCCTTCTACAAATCATGACCTGTGCACAACTGCACACACCACACACACACAACACACAAACACACACTCCCAACCTACTCTCTTACTTCTTTTAAAATTAGATTTAAAAATTGTAATTTTTGAGTTTGAACTAAATCAGATTGGTCTTGATGGCTGTGCTTTCCCTGGTATCTCTAAAGTTGGAGCAGTATACATTGTATATTACTTACTCCTGGAACTATTGGAAATTACTACTGCAACCGCAATAATAATGTCGATTCAGAGGGCACCTCTGTGGGAAAACTAAGCAAAGTTTCCATATGTATTAGTAAAAGCACCGTTAAAAATCAGGACAGCAGCCATCTCCCAGGTCACCTGTGTTCCCTCGCTGCTGGTGGTGGCATGGTTTTTTTCCCCTTGCTTGTTTGCTCTGTTGAAACACACGCGCCCTTATCCTAATGATTATTAACAACGCCAGGCCTGTGTCCGGCACTCAGCAAACGTTTGTTGAGTGAGTGAATGTTTTACACTAGACTATTGTGAGTGAACATAGAATATGGTGATATAGAACATAACACTACATAGAGCATATAGATAGAGAATATATGTAATAAATATATTGAATATATAGAATATAAAGTATAGTGAATGTTTTAAGTGTACTATAGACTGGCACAACACTTTCTTTTTCTGCAGTTGCTCCAGATTCTAAGCTGGAAGGAATATCAGGTCACTTCTTTCCAAAACTATGTTATCCTAATATTGAAGAAATTAAGACAAGAAGTGAAGTGACTGTAAAAAAACAGAGTTAGGGATAACAAATCAGTTAAAGGATATTTAGCACACACTCTCACATACACACACACAAACACACAAGCAAACACATACACACTCAAACACACACACACATGGAGATGTTTTGAGAAAGATATTGGAAATCAACTTCAGGCCTCTACATGCATGCACACACACATGTACATAACTGTACATGCCTGCATCTACATACATGCAAAACATACATTTGAATATGCACTCACATCACACACATACACACACCAAAAAAAAAAATGATGACAATGGTGATGGTGGTGGTGGTGGTGGTGGTGATGATGATGGTAATTGCAGAAGTGAGACAGGAACAAGTTTTGACTTGTTTAATAAAAAGAAAAACAGCTAAAGTGCTTCCACTGCAATGAAGAGGGGAAAACAGACAACACGGTATTCTGTTATGCTCTGTGAGCTGGAAAAGCTACTGACGTTTATTACAGGATGTATTGAGAGACTGTTTAAAAGATTTTGAGGCAGAGCTGGAGACATGGTTCTGTTGTCAGAGCGCTGGTTTGCCATGAGTCAGGCCCTGGATTCAGTCCCCAGCACCACAGAAGTGCATGTGGTAGTGTGTGCCTAGAAGCCCAGCACTTGGAAGGCGGAGGGGAGGCAGGACGACAAGAACTTCAAGATTATCCTCAGCTATTAGCAAGCTCTTGGCCACGCTGGGATATATAAGACCATCTGGAAAAAAATTAGTTAATTAAAAAGAGTTTGAAGAGAGGAGCCATACCTAATGGTAATTCCTGGTTGTCGGCTGACTACATCTGGAATCAGAAATGGAAGGCTCACCTGTGATCCAGATCTTGAGGCTAGAAGACACAGGCTTCTGACCTGGATCTTGACACGGAGATCTTGAGGCACAGTGGCCATGAAAAACTTAGACCAATAAACCATATAATTTGATTTTCATTGTATTTGTTGTTGTTGTTGTTGTTGTTGTTATGGAGAGCAAAGCCAAGGCCTTGGAGGTGCTAAGCAAATGTATTTACCATTGACCTACACCTCTGACCCCTCCTTGTCATTTTAGAAAATTCACTCTGACTAAAGAGTAGTGACAACCGAGTAGAGAGAAGGGACCTAGAACAAAGGGATGTCCCTGAATGTCTGCCCTGGGGATGTGATTGGTGGAGAACAGACGTCATGAGACTCACAGAAGGGAAAACAGCTTTGGGAGGAAGAGTCAGCCAGGAAACTGAAACTGTTGAGGCAGCTCAGCATCCTGCGCAGAGATGCCACATAATCACCACAGGCCCGGGACTCCGGCTTCCAGGGGAGAGCAAGCAAACTGATGAGAGCCTCTCAGGGACGGGCAGGATGAGATGAGAGGAAGCTGAGGGCCGAATGCTGCTTCGCTCTACTCCTAAGGCAAAGAGGACGCTGCCTGAAGGAAGATGCGGAAGATGGAGGAGGACGAACGCGGTAGAGCAGACATCACACCAAACTGTTTTAAGCATTGTTAAGTGTGCAAGTCTCCATACTGTTTATCCATCAGCACTCTTCTCGTGATTCTCATTGACACAAGCAGAAATCTTGTAGTCTCTAAGCAGTGGCCTCCCGTTCCTGCCTCCCTCTCCACAACCACTGCTGACTGGGAGTCTACTCTCTGTCACTGTGAGTACTCCTAGTCTGAGCTCCTCAGGGCACGATTTGAATATTTCTCCTTTTCATTTCCATCTTATTTCTTCTTTAATTGGTTTTTAATTATGTGTATAGGTGTAAGTATGCGTGCCTCTGGCGAAGGCCAGAGGAGGGGGACGGGTCCCCCTGGAACTGCAATAACGGGTGGTTGTAAGCTCCCTGACGAGGGTGCTGGGAACAGAACTCAGATCCTCTGCAAGAGCGAGACATGCTCTTAACCTTACTGAGCCCTCTCCCCAGCACCGCCTTCTCTATCATTTTATTTCACTGATCATACTGTCTTCAAGTGTCATATGTAGCATGTGTCAGAATGTCATTCCTTGTTATACATTGTGAGATTCTGTTGTTTTGCTTTAAGACAGGGTCTCATGCAGGCCACGCTGGCCTCAAACTCATTATGAGGATGACTTTGAACTTACAATCCTCCTGCCTTCATCTCCTGAGTGCTATCTTGTTACAGGTCTGTGCCCCAAAACCTGATTTCTTTCTTTTTTTTTTTTTTTAGTGTGGTGCTAGGGACTGAAACCAGAGCTTCATCCATGCTAGAAAGGAACTTCACTGCTACATCCAGTCTACACTGTACCTTTTGTGATCAGTCCAGGTGTGGATACACCAGGACTAAATCCAAGGTTCTAACCACAAGGTTTGATGGGGGAGGAAGAACAAATGGAAGGAAGGAAGGAAGGATGGATGGGAAGAAGGAAGGAAGGAAGGAAGGAAGGAAGGAAGGAAGGGGCAATGGATAGAAGGAAAGAAGGAAGGAAAGAAGGAAGGAAGGAAAGAAGGAAGGAAGGAGATAAGGAAGGAAGGAAAGAAGGAAAGAAGGAAGGAGACAAATGAACTGGGAGGCTGGACCTGACAGCTGAGTGCAGGAGCAGAGAAGTTTTAAACGAGACGTCAGGCATCTCAGAGTTGGGAACTGCTAGGCAAATATCAATGTGAGAAGCAGGTAGAAAGTTCCATTCACATTGATTGGAAGATCTGATGGGCATCAGCGTGGCTTGAATAGCTCAGGGAGATACAGGGTTTCGAAACCTAGGTAAAATATTATGGCCTAGATGGAATGTTAAGGCCTAGGTAAAATGTTAAGACCTAGGTAACTGTTACAAGGGTAGCCTGCCATTTTGTGCTGTTGCTAGGATGTTCTGAGCTTTGATGTTCTTAGAAACCAATCACAACAGAAGCCACTTAGATCTGGTTTGGATAGTTAGCCACAATAAGCTTGAAACGGAACCAACTACCCAGCAGAACTTCCTGTGCCTATGTATAAGATTTTATGGTTGTTGCTATCATAAGCTGCCCCTGGGATGGACCCTAACATAAGAGAAACCTTGGGCCGGGCAGTGGTGGCACACGCCTTTAATCCCAGCACTTGGGAGGTAGAGGCAGGCGGATTTCTGAGTTCGAGAGTTTGAGGCTAGCCTGGTCTACAGAGTGAGTTCCAGGACAGCCAGGGCTACACAGAGGAACCCTGTCTCGAAAAACCAAAAGAGAGAGAGAGAGAGAGAGAGAGAGAGAGAGAGAGAGAGAGAGAGAGAGAGAGACTTGGATCAATATAAGAAACTATTTGGAATAAAAGTTCTGTTTTGAGTAGGTGTCAAGCGAAATATTAGGTTCTCAAGACCTCCTTGGGAACTAACATCCTTCTTGGCAGAAAGAGACATGTATGTGGGTAACTGGCATCCTGGTTGGCAAGTTAAGATATGAATGTTAGGCATGGCAAGTCCCCTACCACAGCTGACTACTCCAACCAATGGGAGCAGGATAACTGTACAGCAAAAACATGTTCCTAAGGAAATCTCCTATCCCTCAATCCTGATTGGTGGAATAACTTGGCACAGATTTTTGTATATTTTAGACTTAAAAGCCCTGTAAGATCTTAACATTATGGTTCAGTTCCCAAGCCTGAATTGTGGTCCTGATCAGTCATATGCTCAATAAATTATCCTTGTCTGACTGAGATTGGTGTTTGTGTGGTTTGTGAGGTGACTCCTGGACTCGAACACAAGTTATACATATAGCATCTGTGTAAATGGTCTCTCGTTTCTTTACTGTCTAAAGAAGAATGGATAGGAGAGGCTTAAGAAACACATGCAGAATAATAGCTCCTCAAGCAAAGGAGGATGGAGAAGCTGAGGGCCAGGATCAGTCCACAGGACTGAGGAAGATGCGGATGGAAGGAGAGAAATCCCAGATTATGTCAAAAGCTAGATTCAGTGAGCATTGTTGAGAAAGGCATCTTCGTTTACAGATGCTGAGACTGGAGAGACCATACAAATGAATTCAGGAGAAGTAAGCAATTGGAACTAACGTAACCAACATCCTGTACATATGAGACCAAGGCCCCCAAATCTTTATGACAGATGAGTCACTTACCTGTCATTTCTGACTGCTCCTATGCTGACATTTATGATTCTGAAACCTCAAAATACATCAGTGCAACCTCCACTCAAAATAAAAAAGTATTCTGGTTGGATGTAAAAAAGTAATTTTAACACCAGCATGTGGAAGGTTTGGGTAGGAGACACAGGCTCAAGGCTAGTATTATAAAGCAAGAACCTGGCTCAAAACAAAATGAGGCGTTCTGAATGCTTTCAGTTCCTGCAGGTGAACGCTGTGTCTATCCACCCAAATGACTGTTATTAAACAGGAAGCTAAGCTTCTCACTAAACAACATCCACCTACAATAATTTGCCCTTGTCGTAAATACATCGACTAAGATCCTAGATTGTTGGGGTTTTTTTTAATTATTTATTTTATGTATACGAGTACCAGAAGAGGGCATCAGATCCCATTACAGACGGTTGTGAGCCACCATGTGGTTGCTCGGAATTGAACTCAGGACCTCTGGAAGAGCAGTCAGTGCTCTTAACTGGTGAGTCATCTCTCCAGCCCTATCCTAGACTTTTGAATTTCTTTCTTTTGGTGAAAACATCCAAGAACAGAACCAGCAAGATGGCTCAGTGGATATAGGCACTTACCACCAAGCATAAAAACATGTGTTTCATTCCTGTGATGCACAGTGAAAGGAGAGAATTGACTCCTGAAAGTTGTCCTCTGACCTCCAATGTACATGATGGCATAACACCATCCCCACCTTCCCACACATAATAAATAATTAAATCTAAACTTTTAAAGCCAAAAATATAAAATGTTATAGAACAGCATTTCTGAACCTATGGGTTGTGACCCCTGCACATCTGATACAGATATCAGATATCTGCAGTAAAAAAATATTTAAAATCCTGTCCCAGAGATTTCTCCTCTACCTTTGGTTATTAAGTTCCCGGATGAAAGACACACAGCCTTTATATTTATAATATGCCTTAAGCAGCACAATAGCTGGGCAGCTGCTCTTAGAATCTACTTTAGTATTGATAACCCTGAGTTATTACTTACTATTTACTATGTTCCATTTGGGTTCTTAAATCCAATTGGGCAGCCCTCAGGGCCATGTTTTTATGGCTCAGCTAATCCATGGCAACGTCTCCTTTCTCTTCTCCTGCACAGTCTTCCTCCTTGTGGTCCCAAGCCTAAGAAACCTAAACCCCATCTATATCTCTTCTGTCCAACTACTGGCTGTTGGCATCTTTGTTTACTAATCACAATTATCTGGGGGCAGGGTCACTTAGTTAGCTTCTACCTGTGGACTCTCATCTCTGGGGCAACCAGTTTTGGGGACCCCACTAGCATCAGAATACAAACAGCATCAAACCAAACCACTTCAGATATCCTACACATCAGGTATTTATACTGTAATTCATAACAGAGTAAATTACAGATTATAGTTACAAAATGGAACAAAAATAATTATATGGTTGGGGGTCACCACAGCATGAGGACTTGTATTAAAGGGTCGCAATGTTAGGAAGTTTGAGATCCATGGTTATAGAGGTATTTTGTATGATAACTATCTTTATCCTTACAAATATATTGAGGTTTAATTTGAGGTCCAACATGTAGATTCTCCTGGAAAATTCTCATGCTTTGAGAAGAATGAATAAATGTAATGTGGGAGTGTTCTGTATGTGTCTATGGTGGTTGATCTCAGTTGTCTATTTGTTTAGGTTAACCTATGCATAGGGGATTGGTGATCTCAGTTGTCTATTTGTTTAGGTTAACCTATGCATAGGGGATTGGTGATCTCAGTTGTCTATTTGTTTAGGTTAACCTATGCATAGGGGATTGGTGAAGCAAGCTTCCAGGTACATGTATAAAAGTGTTCCCAAAGAGGATTAACTACTGGATAAGGGTTGCCCTGACTATGTATAGCATAATCCAAAGAGGTAGAGGGGGATAGAGAGATGACTCAGTGGTTAAGAGCACTGACTGCTCTTCCAGAGGTCCTGAGTTCAATTCCCAGAAACCACATGGTGGCTCATAACCATCTGTAATGGGATCTGTTGCCCTCTTCTAGTGTGGCTGAAGACAGTGACAGTGTACTCATATAAATAAAAAATAAATAAATCTTTAAAAAAAAAAAAGAGGTAGAGGGCCAAGATAGGATAGAGGAGAAAAAGAGGCGGAAACCAACTGGTAAGAGATGGTCTTCTCTACTTCCAGGTAGCCTCTGCACTATAACGTTCTACCTCTCCATGGTTTCATAAACAGCAAATTCTTTTCTTTACTTTTCTTTTTTTTAAATTGGATATTTTACTTATTTACATTTCAGATGTTATCCCCTTTCCCCATTTCCCCTCCCTAGAAACCCCCTACCCCATTCCCCCTCCTCCTTTTTGCTTTTATACCATTTTAATTACATGAAAGTATTAAGGTCAGTTCTAGGTTAAGGAACTAGCAATACAATAGATGCAAATAGTCAAGGAACAAACAAGACAATAAACACAAATAGTCAAAGAAGAATCAAGACAATAAACAAAGTTCCATGAACACTCTCGTGATCACTGTTTCTAAGGGCTTATCAAGATGACCAAAATATCTGAGCCTACTTCCCTGTCCTAGCCAAAAGTCATTTTCATATCTGAAGCCTACTTCCTTGTTCTAGACTAAGATTTAGATTCCTGCCTGAAATTACTTCTTTGTTCTAGCCTAATGTCAGAATCCTGCTTGAAGCCCACTTCATTGTCCTTAGCCAAGGTCATATTCCTGCCAAGCAGCCCATTTCCTTGTCTTTGGCCCATGTCAGATTCTTGCCAAGCAGCCCCAAAAGCTTTCTGTCTCTCCCCATTTTTTATTTCATAAACATGACTGGGCCTGTCTTAGGTCTTTCTGCCAAGAATGCCTTCCTTACCCATTGTGGAATATGCATTATCAAAAGCAATGTACTTCTGTCTTAGGTTGGTAAGGCTCTGTGCAGAATCTTACCCATTCTTGGCTTTACAGCCTGTTGACAATGGGGACTGGAAAGCTATACTGGACATATGTTCCCGACCTACCTTTGCTTACCTAGATGCTTACCTTTGCTTACCTTTGACCCAAGATGGGACAAGCTACCTTGCCTCAAGTTTTTAGACCTTGTGGAACTGAGAATCAAAAAGAGAAGTTATAATGACTCTTGTATTTTTCTTAAATTTAACCAGTTATTCAGACTCAATCATGGAATAGTCTAGAACTCAATCATGGACTGGTTTAGAAATCAATCATGGACTGGTCTAGAAATCAATCCAATTCCCAGTACTTGGGAGGCAGAGACAGGCAGATTTCTGAGTTTGAGGCCAGCCTGGTCTACAGAGTGAGTTCCAGGACAGCCAGGGCTATACAGAGAAACCCTATCTCGAAAAACCAAAAAAAAAAAAAAAAGGAAGAAAGAAAGAAGAAAGGAAGAAAGGAAGAAAGGAAGAAAGGAAGAAAGGAAGAAAGAAAGAAAGAAAGAAAGGAAGGAAGGAAGGAAGGAAGGAAGGAAGAAAGGAAGGAAGGAAGAAATCCAATATTGGAAATAACAGCATTCATTTGGAAGGCTGGTTCTGAACATTTTCAGAGACATATTTGGAAATTAGCTGCAGTTCTCTATGATGTTATGTTGACAAGAGATAAAGTTGGGACAGGATCTGGGTTTCAAACAAGTGTTAGTACATGTGTTAAGGCTCTTTTAATTGTCAACTTAAAATTACTTTTGCTTCTTCTACAGTATTTAATGTAAGTTGCATTCATTGTACACTTTCTAATTGTGTTAGTGTGTTGAAACCTGGCTTGTCTGTTATGGAGGTCTATCAACCAGCTTTTGTTTTAGTGCCTTGAGTATTACAGAACCTTGGTTTTCTGAAAAAAATCTTGCAAGTACTGGAAGAAGTGAGTCCGGCTTTAAACAGAAGCAAGAGAGTAATGGGCTTGATTATTGTTAGTATAACAGCTTTAATTACATCAATTGCTAGCACCACTGCTTCTGTAATTGCTTTGACACCAGAAGTTAAGACAGCTACTTTTGTTAATCATTTAGCAAAAAATGTTACTATTGTGTTGGATGTACAAGAGGATTTAAATAGGCATTTGGAACAATGGATTGATGCTCTTTATCCTATTCAAATTATTGGGAGGAGGTTCAGAGTTTAAGAGTAAGGAGCCATCTTGAGTGTGTCATGCCAAATATGATTAGATATGTGTTAGTTCTAAAATTTACAGTGGAGGTCATTATAATTAGGAAAAAGTTTAAAGACACTTGCAGTGTATTTAGCATAATTCTAACGCCTTTCTAGATGTTTTAACTTTACATAGTGAGTTTATGAATTTAAAGAATGTTGCTCTGCTGAGTATTGATGTGGTAGATATTGCTGATAAAATTACCCATGGCCTGAGGTCAATATTTCTATTTTCGTCAAGCTTCAAGAATGGTATATATAGCTTGATCATGCAAGCCCTTTTTGTCCTGGGAATACTTTTATTCCTGCACATCATGTTAAAGCTTGTCTCTAATAACATCAACATGTTGGCAGTCCAAGTACATGGCTTAAAACTGAAAATGGACCCCTAGACAGAGTTATTAAATTAGAAAATTATTTTCTAAGAGGTGACTCTTGTAACTCAAGGACTCGGAAGACTGAAGCAGGGGGTTCTTGTTAGAAGTCAGCCTAGGCTACATGATAAGAACCTATCTGAAGATAACTAGGTAAGCCAGCCTGAGCTACATAGATAGGGAGTTATAAGCTGGGTTGGGGTACAAAGTGAAATCCAGCCTCAAAAAAAAAGTTTTTGTTTCTGTTTTGATTGTTGTAGGCTATGCTAGTATCAAGAATCAGCCAGACGGGCGGTGGTGGCGCATGCCTTTAATCCCAGCACTTGGGAGGCAGAGGCAGGTGGATTTCTGAGTTCGAGAGTTCGAAGCTAGCCTGGTCTACAGAGTGAGTTCCAGGACACCCAGGGCTACTCAGAGAAACCCTGTCTCAAAAAAAACAAAACAAACAAAAAAAAGAATCAGCCTGAGGTGGACACTTAATGTTGCCTTGGGTCTTTTCTGAGCTTGATCCCAGTTCTACTTTATCTTTTATTTGTTATTGCTTTTGGACAGTATGGTCTTCAAGGCCTGGCTACCAAAGGGATAAATAAAATATTGAGGAGCTGAGGGAAAGGTGTTATCCCTTTAATCTTCTGAAAGCCACTTCAATCAGATGGGAAGGGACCCTGCAAATTAACAAGTGTTGCCTTTGCATTAGCCGTGATCAGAAACAACAGTCAATTTCCAAAGCATTTGATAAGTAGAGGTCAGAGTCATTTGCCCATCTTGGTGCCTAGAGGTCGTGTTTGAGTTTTGTCAGGAGCATGTACATGGTTTGCAAGTGCTAGCTAGTGTGCTAAGAACTGAAACTGACTGACGTGAATCACTGCTCTTCATCTAAGCCTTTCCCTGGAAGTTACAATTCTTCCGCAGATTCTAGGTTTCCAACCTAATCACATGAGACAGAGTTTGCCAGTATAATTGTTGTTTACTTAGGTAGCAGATCTCTAATGCCTCTACTCTGTCATATTCCCAGAATGGGGGTGGAGGGTGTCCCCACAAGTATCACGACTGGTGGAAGAATGGTCCATGTGAGATAAGAAGGAAACTCAAAAAACAAAAACAAGCCGGGCAGTGGTGGTGCACGCCTTTAATCCCAGCACTTGGGAGGCAGAGGCAGGCGGATTTCTGAGTTCGAGGCCAGCCTGGTCTACAGAATGAGTTCCAGGACAGCCAGGGCTACACAGAAAAACCCTGTCTCGAAAACTCAAAACAAACAAACAAAAAAAAAAAGAAAAGAAAAGAAAAAAAAAAAACAGGAGAAGAAGGAAATTCATTCAGCACAATTTAGTCAGCTAGTGCCTGTTCAAACTTCTGGAGTCTGACATTAGACCAGGTTATTTTAGGCATATATAAGTCCAGAATCGTTTTGGGGAAAAAAAGTTTCCTGGTAACAATTATCCCAGTCCCATGTTCACAATAAAGCTTAAAGCTTAATTACATTGAAGCTCTTTTGCAAAATACATGTAACCTCCATTGTGAATATGGTGTCTATAGCTTAAGGGCCTAGCATCTGGTGTGGGTAGCATAGAGGGCTATAAAGTACATGTGCCATCCCCGCTAAGGTTAGGTTCTCTTGACCAGAAATTAAGCCAAGGATAAAGATCTAGGGTGGAGACATCTGGGATGACCATTCTGGGGGATCTGGGTGAGGCCTGGCCCTAAAGATTGCAAAGGTCGCCTGGTTATTAACGACAGCCTCCGGGGTGGGAAACAGGTAATCATTTCCTCCCTTGAGGAGAAAACCCTGCATGATTAACATTCCTGCTTTCTCCAGAACTTATCTGTGATGTTCACGCCTTCTCCACCAGAATCCTGCCTCTACTGCCTCTCTTGTTCTTGCGTCTCCCGTCAGCTCTACTGAGAATCTCACTTACTACTCTAAAGTAAAGATGCTATCAAACTATTTTCCTAAAGATAATTTTGTCCTTAAAAACCAATTCTGCTACCACATGTAAAGATAACTTCTTCATCTTCTCACATCTTATAACATTGTATTTATCTAACCTCAGGCCATCATCAACATGTTTGTTGCTATGCTTATTGAAGGTCTATTGTGATTTGAATATGAGATGTCCCCCAAAGGCTTATGGGTCCAAGGTCTGGGTGCAGCGGATGGGCTTTTAGGTCCTGAGAATCCCATGATGGATTCATAATATGATCATTGTCTTGGGAGGTAGGACAAAGCATGCCTATGAAGATATATCTTAGACCCTTTCCCCCACTGCCTTCCTCCTTCTTAGTCTTATGAAATGAGATATTTGATTCTCCAGCGTGTTTCCCACAGTGGTGTTCAGTTCTACCTCAGGTCTATAGTGATGGAGCTAGCTGACTGTGGATGGAAGCCTCCGAAACATGAGCCAGAATAAAACATTTTAGTTAAAGAGGAAGAGTCTGACTAACACAAGATGATAAGCTGATCAAGAAATAAAATGCGCCGGGCAGTGGTGGCGCACGCCTTTAATCCCAGCACTTGGGAGGCAGAGGCAGTTGGATTTCTGAGTTCGAGAGTTCGAGGCTAGCCTGGTCTACAGAGTGTAGTTCCAGGACAGCCAGGGCTACACAGAGAAACCCTGTGTCAAAAAAAAAAAAAAAAAAAAGACCAA
>NW_021604700.1:2043106-2044314 GCF_004785775.1 Grammomys surdaster | reverse complement strand
AACTCAGAAATCCGCCTGCCTCTGCCTCCCAAGTGCTGGGATTAAAGGCGTGTGCTACCACTGCCCAGCAGAAATGCTGTTTTATCAGAGAGGCAAACCAACAACAGACTCGGAAGAGATTTCACTGAATTAAGGATACTCAAAGGGAAGTTTCACACACCAGAACAATTAAGGAGCTAGAAATGTAGCTCAGTCGGTAGAGTGCTTGCCTTGTATGCATGAGGCCCTGGGATTGATCCCCAGAATAGCATAAACTGGGCATGGTGGTACCTGCTTGTAATACAAGCACTTGGAAAATACAGGCAAGAGGATCAGAAGTTCAAAGGCAGCCCACTTACATAGGGAATTCAAGACCAGCTTGGCCTAGAGAGTCTATCTTAAAAGAAAAAAATAGTCCAGCACTACAGTCAGTACACTACTTCGTGTCCAGCTTATGACCCTTGCACAGTGTACTCAATAAGCTCTTCTTTAAAAGAACAGCTGCTCAAGCACCTAGTGACCAATCTTCCATCCTTGGAATTCATTTAAACCTGAAAGAGAGAGCAAGTTCCACAAAGTTATCTTCTGACCTCTACGTGTGCCCCATGATATGCTTGTCTTACATATACCTCACAGGCACATGCATGCACCACTCACATGCCCACATGCTACTCACACACACATACACACATGTACACATGCTCCCGTACACGTATACACAGGCATGCCACATACCAATGAAGAAGACAAAGAAATGGTTTTAAAGAAAAGCATTTAGATACCTTCATTTTTCCTGCATAAAAGAGATATAAATAAAATCACCACTAGCCAATTACTCTAGTACGAGAGTGTCCAGCAGAATAGATTCAAGGTTTTAGTGTCAAGCCATGTCTAGTCAAGGTACAGGAGTCTCTGGTCGTATCTAATACTGTTTCTCATTTTTCAAATCAGTGTCAGTCTTGAAACAATTTATTTTCTCTAAATACTTCAAAAGTTACTCCGTATTCCAGTGACCTTTGACTTTTTGTCTTTGTTTCTTCTTCTCCTTCTCCTTCTCCTTCTCCTTCCTTCTCCTTCTCCTCCTCCTCCTCCTCCTCCTCCTTTCTCCTCCTTCTCCTTCTCCTTCTCCTTCTCCTTCTCCCTCCTTCTCCTTCTCCTTCTCCTTCTCCTTCTCCTTCTCCTTCTCCTTCTCCTTCTCCTTCTCCTTCTCCTTCTCCTTCTCCTTCTCC
>NW_021604700.1:2025139-2043006 GCF_004785775.1 Grammomys surdaster | reverse complement strand
CTTCTTCTTCTTCTTCTCCCCTTTTTTAAATCTTCTGAAGACTAGCTTGGATCAGCATTAGTAGGAAATAACAAGCTACAGATTGTTTATTTCACACCTCATGGTACCCTCAATGAGAACAACAGCTTGTAATAACTATACAAATTAAATTACTAGAAGGTCAGCTTCTGACGAGGCCATGCTAGCTAGCTAATTAGCAGATATGGATCACCAGCTTTTCTGCCAAGAATACACTTATTAGTGAGATAAGTAACACTTATTATCTATGATGCCTTATCATTTCAGATAGATGTTCTTCCTTAACCCTTACAGCCAGGCCACAAGGTGAGGCTAAATATCCTTATTTTCCTGTTTGGATCACTAGGCTGAATGAAGTTAGTAATGGTCTCTACCCCAAATTAAGCAGCTAGAAAGCCAGGCAGAGTGGTACTCCCCTGTAACTCCAGCATGTGGGACGCTGAGGAAGAAAGATTGTGACTGGAGGCCAGTCTGAGCTACTTAACAGGATAGAGGTTGGGGGCTGGCAAGATGGCTCCACGCTAACAGGTTCTTACTGCCATACCTGACAACCTGTGTCCAATCCCTAGGACCCACATGGTAAGTAGAGGGAACCAGCTCCAACAAGTTTTTCTCTGACAACCACACCTACACATGTCCCACATGTGCCCCCAATGAATAAATAAATGTGATTATATTTATTTATATATGCTCTTTTATGGTAACATACTTTTTTTTTATTGTTTTTACTTGTAGTGCTAGGAATGCCCTACCATTGAGCTACAACCCCAGCCTTTGTATGCTCTGAGTACATTTTGTCATATGGAAATGCTGCTCGTTTTAATGTACTCATTCACAGTTGGTATTTCATCTGAAATTGAGAATTAGGGCAACTTCCTCATTGATACTGTGGCTCCACTGGACACATACAAATGAGATTGCCTTGGACTTACTTACAAGATTTGCCCTTCTGGTTTTCAGAAATTTAAATCCTTTTGAGAGAAAGCATTTAAAAGGTTTTCAGAGAATAATCTCATTTGTGTCTGAGGGGGGCTTTACATACTTCCTGAAGTATTTACTTCACCCAACAGATGAAGCCAAATAGACACAAATGGCTTTGGAAAGAAAGCTGTTTTTGGGCTGGAGAGATGGCTCAGTGGTTAAGAGCACTGACTGCTCTTTCAGAGGTCCTGAGTTCAATTCCCAGCAACCACATGGTGGCTCACAACCATCTGAAATGAGATCTGGTGCCCTCTTATGGGGTGTCTGAAGATAGCTACATTGTACTCACATACAATAAAATAAATCTTGAAAGAAAGAAAGAAAGAAAGAAAGAAAGAAAGAAAGAAAGAAAGAAAGAAAGAAAGAAAAAAAGCTGTTTTTGAGGCAGGGTCTCATTACGTAGCTCAGGCTGGCCTGGAACACACTATGTAGCCCAGGCTGCACTGGAACTCCCAGAGATCTGCCTGCCTCTGCCTCATGAGTGCTAGAACTAAAGGTGTGCCAAACCCCTCCTTTTTTATCCTTACTATCATAAAATAGACTTTCATATTCATAGCTTCTCTACTTCCCTACATCTAATTTAAATTATACAGCTGCACTCAGGTTTTTTCCTACCAAAACCCTCACATACCCATATCCAAGACTGTAGACAAGAACATTTGATGGCTTCCTATCTATAAAGAAGTTTAAAAATAATAGATTTTTCCTTCTCCCCCTGTAAAAGAATTTTATATATGGATTATATTAGGCTTAGATATAATAAAACTGTCCATATTTACCCAAGCATAGTGACATAGGTCTGTGACCTCTGTACTCAGAGACTGTAACAGGAGAGTCAAATAACAAATGTCCAAATAGGACTTGGGAGAATGTGAAGAATATGATCAAAATATATTTAAATTTTAAAATTGTTTTAAATTATAAAACAAATTTGTTTTTCAAAAAAATAAATCTCCAGACAGGGGCCACGAGATGGATCAGTGTTGGGAGCCGCGTACGCCATTCGACAATGGCGCGGCTCCGTGTGGGAGCCGCATACGCCAATTGTCAATGGCGCAGCTCCGTCAAGAAGCCGCATTCAAAGGTGCGGCTCTGTGAGGGAGCCGCACTCAATGGCATGGCTCAGTCAGGGAGCCGTGAGGTAAAGTGCGCCAGAGTAAGGTGCTCCGGCTGGCTCCCTGCTTCTCGGCTCTGACAGAGCCATGAATGGGAGCGCGCATGCGCAGGGCACGCCGGCTTCCCGCGCTCTGGCTTCAGTCAGAGCCAAGCCGAGTATGCGCATGCGCAAAGAATTACTATGCTAATTAAGCCTTACTCCAAGAGCACTCTAAGAGCCAATGAGAAACGAGTATGCTAATTAGGCATCATTAAGGAGCCAATGAGCATGCAGTAAGTGCTCCCAGGACTCTATATAAGCCCATGGGTTCTGGGGCTCTGGGTCCTTCGCCACTACCATCCAAGAGAGCTGTAACACTACCATCTAAGAGAGCTGTAACACCATCTAAAAGAGCTGTAAGAAGTAAACTGCGTGTCAGAAGAATCCTGAAGTGTGGCGTGTTCTCCTTATCGGCGAGGCGGCGCGTCACAGATCAGTAGGTAAAGATGCTTGCTGCCAAGCCTAATGACCTGAGTTAGATCCTCAGAATCCACAGAGAAGGAAAGTACTGATGTCTCCAAGTTGTTCTGTGAGTTCCAGACATGTCCATGGTCCTTGCAAGAGTGTACACACGCACACACACACACACACACACACACTCACATAAACACACACAAATAACTACAATAATTTTTTGTTTTGTTTTGTTTTTCGAGACAGGGTTTCTCTGTATACCCCTGGCTGTCCTGGAATTCACTCTGTAGACCAGGCTGGCCTTGAACTCTTGAACTCAGAAATCCGCCTCCCTCTGCCTCCCAAGTGCTGGTATTAAAGGCGTGCGCCACCACTGCCCAACCACAATAAAAATTTTTAATGTTTAATTTTTAATTTAAAAAATCTCCAAATGGCTAGAGCACTAAAGTCCATAGTCTTTAGCAGTAAATAAATTCCAGAAACTGAATAGTTTTTTGATTTTGAGACAAAGTCCCTGTGAGGTCTATGCAGGCCTCAGACATCTGAGTGTTCCATTATTATCATGTCCCATCATGCCCCTGGCTTAACTTTGTTGTTATTGTTGATTATATTCCTTCCTTCCTTCCCTTTCTTCCCCCTTCCTTCTTTCTCTCCCTCCCTCCCTTCTTCCTTCAATCCTTCCTTCCTTCCTTCCTTCCTTCCTTCCTTCCTTTCTTTGTTGTTGTTATTTTGTTTTTACAGACAGGGTTCCTCTGTGTAGCCCTGGCTGTCCTGGAACTCACTTTGTAGACCAGGCTGGCCTCGAACCAGAGTGCTGGGATCATAGGCATGAGCCACTACAGCCTGGCTGATTCTTTAATTTTCAAGACACTGTCTTGCTATGTAGCACTGATGGCATAGATCTCAATACGCAGATTAGGCCACCTTGAACTCAGGGGTGATCTTCCTGTCTCTGCCTCCTGAGTATTGTGGCCATAGGTATGTGTCACTTCACTGGCTTTGGTTAATATTTTTAGTGTAGATTTGAATTTGCAGTTAAAATTAAATATGTAGTGAACTACAGTGAATTAATATAACATCTTTTATTGAATTAGACTCTAGCACCAAGTGGGAAAACCCCAAAGATCCTGCTTGCCTTCTATTCTCAATCGTGCAGTGTAGTAGTCCAGCAGCTATAGGAGAACTAGGTTTACCTGAAATGGGGGTTGGAAATGAAAAGGGTAAGGAGGACAAGAAAAGAATGGAGCCAAGTCTGTGTTCTGATCAAGGCTCAAAGTTTAATGCTCAGCTCTGCATTTATAAAGGGAGAGCCCATAGACTCATCCTTTGTTTCAGTCGAAGTATGTTCCAAGGTCAGCACAGCAGCCCAATCTTCCAAGTTCCTGAGGGAACCAGCTCGTGTGTCTAAGGCAGATGACTCATCCAGGCTGATAAGGTCCGTAGTGGCGAGCACTCAAGGTCTGTTCAGCCTGCTCAAGGCTGGGAAAGGACTACTCAAAGCTGGGAAGGCCACAATCCTTCCCCCCTATTTTTATTTTAAAGATGAGCAGTGTCAGTTGTTGGACAGGAGCACAAGATTTACTTGTTTTCCATTATCCTCGTCTAGGGTATAGAGTGGCCAGGCAACTGTGTCTGTCTTAGGTCGGTGTCTATACTACTCTTTCTTTCCTTCATGGAAGCATACATAGCATTGATGTATGTTCTGTCTTAGGTTGATAGGAGCTCAAGGACACTTTTACCTGTCTCTACTAACCAGCCTTCTATAGCACACTCTTTCCCATACAGACTAAAGCCACGAAGGACCTATGCATATGCACTTAATGCATTTCTCCATAGCAATGAATAACTGCCATGGTGGATAGCTGAGCTTGCTGAAATCGGTTCTGTATGAAGGCAACCAATCTGTTTAGAATACAAGGTCCAAAAGTTAAAAGCAACAAAATTATAATTAATGGTCCAAGCAATATAGAAATTAAAGTTGTAGGATTCAAACCGTCCCTGATTCTGTTCTCTTTCTCTTTTCCTTTTGATCAATCCTTCTTGAACTTTAGCCATAGAATCCTTTACTACTCCTGAATAATTGGTGTAAAAGCAACATTCTTCATGGAGGGTTGTACATAGTCCTCCTTGTTGAAGGAATAAAAGATCAAGTCCTCTCTTGTTTTGAAGGACTACCTCAGACAAGGGAGTTAGAAACTCTTGCAAATTGGAAGTAGAAGTCTCCATTCTTTCTATATCTGTATCTATTGCCATTCTAAGAAGCTCATAATTTTTTCCTTGCAAAAACAGGGAAGAAGCGCCAGTAGCTGTTCCTCCCACACTGAGGCCCATCAGTACTGAAATAGTTAATGCTGTAGCAAGTTCTCTCTTGGAGCGAGCGAAGCCTCCAACCCAATGATCCAAGAGCTCATCATAGAATGATAAATGAGTCTAGGAATAAGTTGAACCAACACACAAAAATCTTTAGAGCTATCAATACTTTTGTATGAATGCAGTGGGTAAGACCTATGGAACAAACCCATTATCCCTCTTTAGGAGGATTAAGATAAGATGAGAAAGTGGAAACAGCAAGCGTTTGATTGCATAAGCTCTGTCTTTTACCTTTATAAATTTTCCCTATGCAAGTACCTAGTCCAGAAACTTCATGTAGAGAAAGGCCTATGCCAGACTTTTGATTCTATCAACAATCAGAAGAGCTATTAGAATAAGAAACATTACTAGATAAGCCAACAAGGGTGAGTAATATTAGGATAAGTATCATTAAGCACACGAAACTTTCCCATCATCATTCTGTGAGGGGAATAGCAAATGTAGGACAGGTAGTGGTGGCAACTGTAGGACCAATCCTGTGCTTCCTGGGGTTGCTCTGATAAGAAGTGGATTTCCCTGGCTTGGCAACAGCTTCATGGCCCCATAAGCTGTTTGCTGAGGATGTTTGGGGGCTTGAGGCTGACCCCTCTGCTCATTTCCTGACAAGGGATGGCCCTGATTATCTGTTTTAGATCTACATTCCCTGGCCCAGTGATTTCCCTTTTTGCACGGAGAACAAATTCCTGGGGTACAACTTGATTGTCCGTGCATGCCTGTTCTTAGGACAATCATTTTTAAAGTTACCCAGACCTCCACATCTAAAACATCCTTTATTCCTTCATCTCTGTGAAAGCATTGCTTGTACAGTGGTCCCTTGTAAGGCAGCAGCCATAGCCAGACCCTGATTATATGAGGGTCCAATCTCTGCACAAATGTGAATGTATCCAGATAAGTCTGTCTTTGCTTTGTATGGCCTGATAGCATAGTGGCAGGCTGCATTAGTGTTCCCATAAGCCAATTTTGTAACAAAAGGAACTCCTGCCTGAGGATCTCCAAAAATTCTGCTAAAACCAGCTTCTTATAGCAGTCTGTCCATAAATTCCTGAAACAGTTCATCGAGATCTTGTTTGATGCCAGAAAAATTCCCACTGAGATCCCCCTTAGTTGGCAACTGATTCCAAGCACAAGGAGCAGCCATTGCTGCCTGTGTGTACACTCCTGCAGGTAGCCCCATTTGATTAGCTTGGCCTTCATATTCTCCTAAAAGCAAACTAAGATCCCAATGAGCATTACCTGCCTGAGCCTTCATCAGAGCAGTTCTTTTACTTGCTTCACACCATTCAGAACTCCAAAGTAAGCAATCTCCTCCTGACAAAGTAGCCTTATATAAAGCTTTCCAATTTTGAGGGGTTACGTTTGCTTCCATTAGAGCTTGCATAAAAGGAGCTGTAGGCCCAAACTGTGCCACAGCTGTTTTTAACTCTTTTATCACCTTGAACATTTGATATTGTCTGACTGCATTGCCCTGCTGGTAAATTGTCTCCATCACAGGGAAAGTTCAGATGTATTTTGCCCCTCCCTGTGAGCCTGATTCACAGCTCTTTCTAGCGGCTATTGGCATATCTTATAATTATTGTTCTTTCCTGTACTTGATGCACTCTATAATTCTTGTAACTCATTAGTCAATTCCTACAGCATAACTTCTAACTCAGTTTACAGACTTGCATGTCCATCTGGGCAGCGTCTCTTGCATTAGAGGTCATAGGCAGAGCAGAAGGTCTACAAGGAAAGCCCCTTCTTCCAAATCAGCTTCCTTCTCTTGATCTAATTCATCATCACTGTCTCCAATTTCTGTCTCACTAGGTCTATAAGGTGTACTAGGCCTGTATTTCTGTGATTTAAGGTTGAGAGTGCCTCTTTCTGCAGAAGCCCTCTCTGACAGATGTTCTTCCTAGAGTTCTTCAAGCTGTTCCTGAGCATTAGCTAATGCCTGCGAGGTATCGATTTCATTATCAATAGCATCTTTTATAAGCACCCAGAGGGAGGAGGTGACAGCATCTGACTGGATGGCTCCTAAAACTTCTCCAACTCTATCCCAGGTTTCCTTATTTAAAGTTCTTTCTTCTGAAAACCATAGACAACATGAATCTATTTGAAATAAAAATTTTTCTAACATTTGTTTGGAAACCCTGCTCCTCTCTGAAGCAGCTCTTTTAGGCTATGGACAAAGACCTGTTTTGAATTCTCCTGATCCATTGTGCTGTCACCCCTAGATAAGGCTGGTGTCGGGCCAATACCTCTTCAGCCTAGCTAGTATCCCCTCAAATGCTACTGGCTAATGCTAGCACTAATGCTGTATGTTGCTTACCTTGTTTCATGGATACTTTCAATTTTCTTCTGTTTTCTGTGGAGCTCCACCCAAGACAGCACTTCTCAGCAGGTCCCCCATTTTCAGGCGCCTCGTTCAGGTGCCACCTGTAGCCATCCAGCAGCCACGGGAAAACTGGGTTTACCTGGAAAGGGGGGTAAGGGGGACAAGAAAAGAATGAAGCCAAGTCTGTGTTCTGATCAAGGCTCAAAGTTTAATGCTCAGCTCTGCATTTATAAAGGGAGAGCCCATAGACTCATCCTTTGTTTCAGTCGAAGTATATTCCAAGGTCAGCACAGCAGCCCAATCTTCCAAGTTCCTGAGGGAACCAGCTCGTGTATCCAAAGCAGATGGCTCATCCAGGCTGATAAGGTCTGTAGTGCCGAGCACTCAAGGTCTGTTCAGCCTGCTGAAGGCTGGGAAAACTGCTCAGCCTGTTCAAGGCTGGGAAAACTGCTCAGCCTGTTCAAGGCTGGGAAAGGCCCACTCAAAGCTGAGAAGGCCACAGTGCAGTACATGTGTGAGTTTAATTTAGTGCCTACTTTTCAGTCTAGACACACACTTGCCTCGTAACCACAGGTGATGTCGTCTCTACCTAGGAACATGCTCTCCCTAGACACACTTGCAGCTGAAAGCACGGGGCTTTTGGTGAAACGCTGTGTAGAAAGACTTCTGCCTGCGTGATGTGGGTGGGGTCACGGGAGAAGGAATGATGTATTTCTTCCTTCGCTTATCATAATTAGAGATATTTGTGTGAAAATAGGATCTCTGTTGCTTAAGTGTTGCTCAGCTCCCGCTGACGGGTTCTGACTCCCAGGCAGCGTCCTTTGTGATATAATAGTTAGTTGCTGTGGAGATGATTATCCTGTCATGGAGAAGAGAGACTTATGAATTTAAATGAAGAACGAGCAGCAGGAGCAGAGGAAGTCAGGCACTTCATCTAATTCAATCTTCTCTTGCCTTTTTAATCTATGTTACATCATAAAGTTGGGTGTATCAGCTTAAATAATAGTTGCCGGGCTGATGGTGAATAATGTTGAAAATTTAAAAGAAAAGGCCAGCTAGAATACTGCTGTCCCATGTGGAGGCAAGGATCGGTTCAAATCAAAGAAGCATCCGACAATGATAAGTGCTTGCTATTGAGCCAAGGTTTAAATAAACAAGCTATTTAGACAGTCCTGTTATTGCCCAACTTTTTATGAGTTGTTGAGGTGTTGAAGGTATTAGTCATCAAATACAAAGCAAAAGTTACTAAAGACAATGGGGTTTTGTGTCTGAAATAACCCCTACTCTATTCTTTATGGGTTGTTTTCTTGGGCAGGCTAGTTGCCACCCTCCTAGCTTTAGTTTCGTTAATTCTAAAGTTTAGATAAATTTGTAGGGTGTTTTTCAAGACTATCCAATTGGTATGGATGCCTATGATTGTAGTTCTTCATAGCTATACCTATGTAACAGATAAATTATAAAATCCTAGTGAATTTGTGAAATTTTTTTTTCCTGTTGTTTTTTCGAGACAGGACATTTCTGTGTAGCCCTGGCTGTCCTGGAACTCACTCTGTAGACTAGGCTGGCCTTGAACTCAGAGATCCATCTGCTTCTGCCTCCCAAATGCTGGGATAAAGGTGTGTGCCACCACCACCTAGCTGAGATTGTATCTCTTACTCTTATAGATCAGACTTTGTGTTGGGAACAACAGCTTCCAATCCAGAATTTTGATGGTAGGTGGAGAAAGAGAGGAGCAGAAAGAGGAACACCAGCTTTTTAACTTCCTGGACTCCAAACAGGCACACATTGCTTCTGTTTATAGATCGCTGGCCTGAGCTATCTGCACACAGTCAAGTGGCTTCCGCCATCCATAAGGGAGGCTCAGAAACGAAGGAGTTACGACATTGTCGGTGAATAGGGAGTATCTTGTACGTCATCACACTTTGTCTGCCAAGGATTTACAATGTAACTGACAAGCCAGCTTGAACAACAAAATCTGATCCAGGGTCAGGAATTAGGGTGATGACTTGATTGAGATCATTGTCGTTTTCATCCAAAACTAGTATGGAGGCAGAAGGAGAGATACACTTGAAGCTAATTAGGGAAGCAAGAGAGTGTATTTTGGACACAGGTTAGCAGTGCATGTGAGTGCTGGGTTGCTTATTGAAGCATATCTCAGGTTCAGCAGTCTTAGCAAACAAAGCAATGGAGTGTCATTTCTTTGACATTTGATGGGTTTTACAGTGTAAAAGCCACCACCCCCACCCCCACTTTGTGTCTGATAAGACCCATGCAGTTCAGTGATAATAACTTTGTCTTGTTTTATCACAGTTTGTTCATTATCCATCTCAGACCACTGACAACTCCTTAGTACACCCTGCAGTCAGACTCTGCTCATACCCCTGTTTGGCTCCTGCCTGAAATGTTCCATTATCTGCCTATCAAAGCCTTGATTTTCCTTCAAGGACTGAAGCTCAAATCTCCTTATTTGAAACCCTCTCCTCCTCTCAGAAAGCACAGCATTTTGCTTACATGGTGCTGCGGAATGATTTCACTATGTTCATCACTGCCAGAAAACTCTGGTCTCTGAGAGGACATATGCCAGATACATTATATTTATTTTTAATGAAAAAAAAAACATTTAAGGGGGCTGGAGAGATAGCTCAGTAGTTAAGAGCACTGACTGCTCTTCCAAAGGTTCTGAGTTCAAATCTCTACAACCACATGGTGGCTCACAATCATCTGTAATGGGATCTGATGTCCTCTACTGGTGTGTCTGAAGACAGCTACAGTGTATTCATATACCTAAAATAAAATTGTTAAAAAAATTAAGAATCTGAAAATTCTTTATTCTCCTTTGCAGACGTTCTATTTGACTTTACAGATGACAAAGTGTTCTTATGTTAATTATTAACACAACATTCAGTTCTCTACGATAGTACTCAAAGGCTCAAGTTTGAAGTTCGTGATACAAACCTTGCCTTGGGGCTGATGAGTGATTAATAGTTACAGTACAACTTTATTCCTAGCACAAGACTAACTTCTAGTACCCTATCCTGGCAGCACTTTCTGCTTGGAACCTGCTTGGGAAACATGGTTCTTTCTTCCTGAAAGCTGAGCTTTAAGCCTTCTTAGCATCACAGGAGTCACCTCTTACTCTTTACAGTGAAACTGCTTTCCATGGTCACCTGAAGCCAGCTGACAACCAAGCACCCTGAGGGATAAAGATATTTCTTTGAATCTTATAGATCTACTAAGTGAAATCCAGTACTTCTAGTAATATGTGCTGATGAAATAAATCTATAGCCTGAGAGGGGTGCGGTGGTACATGCCTGTAATCCCGATGCTTAAGGAGACATGGAAGGAGCTGGAGAGATGGCTCAGCGGTTAACACTGACTACTCTTCCAGAGATCCTGAGTTCAATTCCCAGCAACCACATGGTGGCTCACAACCATCTGTAATGCCCTCTTCTGGTGTGTCTGAAGATAGCTAAAGTGTATTAATATACATAAAATAAATAAATCTTTAAAAAAAAAAAGGGGGGCCGAGCAGTGGTGGCGCACACCTTTAATCCCAGCACTTGGGAGGCAGAGGCAGGCAGATCTCTGAGTTCGAGGCCAGCCTGGTCTACAGAATGAGTTCCAGGATAGCCAGGGCTACACAGAGAAACCCTGTCTCAAAAAAACAAAACAAAACAAAACAAAAAAAAAGAGGAAGAAGACCTGGAAGGATTGCCACAAGTTCAATGCCACTCTGGTCTACATAGTGAGTACCAGGTCAGCCAAGTCCACATGGTGCGACTCTGTTTAAAAAGAATAATACATGAACAAATAAACAAATGAAATTTCTAAATATCAACCGCTGGATAGATAATGAACAGATGTCTATTTCTCATGTTTGGAAAGGACTCTACTGGGTTTCAGGCACCTGACCTCTTGTATCACTACATGGTAAAAAGTAGGCAAGGAAGCGTTCTGGGGTGCCTTTTATTAAGGGCACTAATAGAGTTCATAAGCCTTTAGTTCTCACAATCTAGTTGCCTAGCGAAGGCACCATGGCTTAATGTCCTCTGGGGCTGGGAGAACAGCACGTGGATGATGAAAGACGCAGTCACAGTCCTGACAGTAGTCAACAAGACTGCACTGAAGGCTCAACGATAAAATGGCAAACGGAAAACACTTTGCTGGTAACCAGCCAACTTGGTCTAAAGATTTAATGCAATTCCAATAGTTAACTTTGTGGATAATAAAAAACAAAACCTAAAGCTGATGCACGCAAAGATACAAAACACAAAGTAGCCAACAGAGTATTGATCGAGAGTATGTCTGTGGACTGACAATACCCAACTTCAAGATTACTATTAAACTACATCAATAAAAATACATCTATGGGGCCACTGAGAATGTTCAGTGATAAACATGCTTGCTACCAAGCATAACAACATGAGGTTGACTCCCCAAGACCTGCATGATGGAAGGCAAGACTTAATTCTGTAAAGCTGTATACTCCTGCGTGTGCACACACGTGTGCTCACAGGTGCACACACACACACACACATCCATTCTGTTATTAAAAGAATTGAAATAATTATTAAAAGATAGTGTCAAGAGGATGAGAAGCTAAGCTACAGACTGAAAAATATGGCATTTGCAAACTACGTGTCTGCTAAAATGCTATTGTCTAAAATGTATAAAGGACATTTATACTTTTAATAGGTCAATGATGAGAAAATAAACAGCCCAAGTAAAAGTGGACCGAACACCTGAACAAATTAAAAGAAAAAATGAGATGCTATTTTAGAATGAGCAAAATCCCAAACGCCAACACCGCAAAACGCTGGTTGAACACACAGAAATGGGAATTCTCATTCAGGCAAAATAACAAAGCCATTGTGGGAGAGAGAAGACAGCATCTTACAACACTGGAAATGCTGTCCCCATATAACAGTGAAGTTGTAGCTACAGTTCATATTTACACAAATGAAACGTGTAACTTTAATTTCTTCAGAATCTATTTTTAATGATGGTTCTTAAACACTTCAACCCCTCTTCTAGCCCACCACCTGCCGAGGACATGAAAGCTCTTTGATATCATGAAGGAATTATGAGAATTAGTCCTGAGTGTCCACTTGATGCATCTGAAAACCACTAAGAGACAAGCTTTTGGGGTGGGAGTGTGAAGGCACTCCCAGGAAGGATCAACAGAGGGAAGGAGACACTCCCATAGAATGTGTGGCACTTTCGGAGGGTATCAAGTGGCACACATATGAAGAAGTCCCAGAAAAGTGTGGCATGGTTGCCTGATCACCTAGCTCTGCCTCTTGCTGGTGAGTCCATCCGTTCTTCCTGTGGCTCTGCCGCCGTGCTCTGCCAACACCATACTCCAACATCTGCCTTTGTTGCGCCCCTTTCAAGAGGCCCCAATGACCACCACGGAGCCAATTCCAATGCAATCACACGAGGGTCTTTACTCAAGCATGAGTTCAGGCCAAATCATCACTGATGCATCAGGATAGGGGGTGAAGCCCGAGCCTAGTTTCATGTAAGCATTTATAAAGGCAAGCAAACAAGCAAGGGGGTATCCAGCTTCACACACATTTGATTGGGACCTGTCTATTATGGAATTTGGTGAAACCAAAATATTAACTATGGTAAGCAAATATCTTTAGGTACAACTATAACTTCTGCTTTCCTTCTGATTGGTAGTTGTTAGAGAGTGACCTGGAGACCAGTGTTAGGTGTAGTTCTGGTGATTAACTCGAGTCAGGTTCTCTAAGATGGGGCCAGAGCCAAAGATGGAGTTGATCTGGTCTCTCACCTTCGGAGATGAAAGGAAGACTAAGAGCTCTTCCAGCATCTTCCAGGCCCTCAGTGTCAGATTGGGGCTTCTGAGGCATCTGGCTCCCTGAACTGTGTGGTCAGTGGGTTCTCAGCTTCTCCAATGCACAGAGAGCCATTGTTATACCGAGTGTCTATTCTGTGAGCTACTCTAGTAAATCCCCTGTACATCTACCATTCTCTTATACGTCCATAATACCTATACATCCATATCTGTCAGTTCTATTCCTCTAGGGAACCCTGCCCAAGAAAGGTATATAACTGTCATTGCACTTCTCTCTAAGCCCAGATAGCCAATGACAGGAAGACTGAAGCCCAGTAAGCTCTGGCTTCTCTGTTGATGGCGGCATAGATTCACTGAGTCTGTCTCCTGGTGACTGATGTTGAAAGTGATGAGGTCTTAGCTCTTATGAGGTGGAGCCCACACCGGTAACCAGCATCCTCAGCTTGATTTAGCTGTGAACCTAAAACTGTTCTCAAAAATTAAATAAAGACTGCATAAAAATCAAGGTATAGACAGGCATGGTGGTACATACCTTTAATCCCAGCATCTCAGTAGGCAGAGGCAGGTGGACTTTTTGTGAGTACAAACTTAGCTTGGTCTACATAGGAAGTTCCAGGACAGCCAGGGCTATTCTGACTCAAAAAAAAAAAGGGGGGGGAGGAAGGAAGGAAGGAAGGAAGGAAGGAAGAAAGAAAGAAAGAAAGAAAGAAAGAAAGAAAGAAAGAAAGAGAAAGAAAGGAAAAGAAAAAGAAAAAAGAAAAAAGCTCAAAGAGTTTATATACATGCCTCTTATAAATTAAAAATATAGAGACAGACTGGAGAGATGGCTCAACAATTACGAGTACATACTACCCTTGTAGAGAACCCAAATTCAATTCCTGGAACCTACATTGGATGGCTCACTCTACCTGTAACTTCAGCCCCAGGGAACTATGATGCCTCTGGCCTCTAAAAAATCATCAGCACTCAGGTGCACAAAACAACACAGAGACACATACATGTAATTAAAAATAATAAAACAAATCTAAAAGAAATATAAAGACACAGCCGGGTGGTGGTGGCGCATGCCTTTAATCCCAGCACTTGGGAGGCAGAGACAGGTGGATTTCTGAGTTCGAGGCCAGCCTGGTCTACAGAGTGAGTTCCAGGGCAGCCAGGACTACACAGAGAAACCCTGTCTTGAAAAACCAAAAAAAAAAAGGAAAGAAAAAGAAAAAGAAATATAAAGACATGAGGTAGCAGTGGTATCTTTAATTCCAGCTCTCTGGAGGCAGAGGCAGATGGATTTCTACTGAGTTTGAGGCCATTCTGGTCTACAGAGCAAGTTCCAGGACAGCCAGGGCTACACAGAGAAACACTATCATAAAACAAAACAAACAAAAAAAGGAAAGAAAAAAAGAAGAAATATAAAGACAACTCAAATTTAAAAAATGCAGGAAAAAAACTTCCAACAGATATTTTAAAGGCTTCATTTAAATTTAGTATTCTTAATTTTTCATACAATAAGTTTTAATTACCCTCTTTCCTCTCTCCAATCTCCTTCCACATTCTTCTCAACTTCCTCCTCACCCATGTTCATGTTCTTTCTCAAAATAAAATAGACAAAAAGTAAAAAATAAAAAAAATAAACACCAAATCATAACACACACACACACACACACACTTTCTCTCACACACCCCATGGAATCTGTTTTGTGTTGGTCACCTTCTACTGGGCCTGGCTTGCCCTGGAGTATAGTTGATATGCTCAACGCCACTGAAAACTGATTTTTCCCTTTCCCAGCAGGTATCAGTTCAATCTCCTTCCTCCTCCTCTTTCACTGAGAACCCTGAGCCATGAGGGGAGGGGCTTGTTATAGTCTTTCCATTCTGGGCTGAGTGCTTCAAGGTCTCTCACTGTCTGCACATTTTAAACAGACACTTTGGAAAAGAAGATAGACATGTCCAATAAGTATGTGTAAAGTTGTGTGACTTTTTGAGTCATCAGGGAAACTTTAATTAAAACCATAGTAGGGGGCTGGAGAAATGGCTCAGCGGTTAAGAGCACTGACTTCTCTTCCAGAGGTCCTGAGTTCAATTCCCAGCAACCACATGGTAGCTCACAACCATCTGGAACAGAATCCGATGCACTCTGCTGGTGTGTCTGAAAGCAGCTGCAGTGTACTCATATAAATAAAAATAAATAAATCTTCTTTAAAAAAAAAAAAGCCATAGTAGAATTCCACTTCATGCCCACTAAAATGGTTAAAACTGAAAATAATAACAACAAATGTTAGCAAGGGTGTGGCGCAAGTGGAATCCTTACCAGCTATTGTTATAGTCAAAAATGATGAAACCACTTTATAAATCCACCCCACGGCCAGCAGTTTTCTTCCTAACCATTTCCCCAGGCTAGCAAGATGGCTCAGTGGGTAAAAGCACTTGTCACCAAGCCTTAGGACCCAAGTCTGCTGAGCCATGGCACACTGTGACTGCACTCCCACAAAGCACGTTATATACACACAACAATAGCAAGCAATGCTTTAAAAAAAAAAGTTAACTAAAGTATTTACCCAAAGAAATGAAGATACATATCCACAAAAAGACTTGAGAAGAAATGTCAGTGACAACTTTATTTCTGATCATCAAAAACTAGAAACAGCAAATGGAACCCTAGTCGCTAGCCAGTCCGTTGCCCTATTGTAGTGTATGAGACAAAGCTATACTTCCTAAATAAATAATTTTTTTTTTGTTTTTCGAGACAGGGTTTCTCTGTGTAGCCCTGGCTGTCCTGGAACTCACTCTGTAGACCAGGCTGGCCTTGAACTCAGAAATCCGCCTGCCTCTGCCTCCCAAGTGCTGGGATTAAAGGCGTGCGCCACCACCACCCGGCTAAATAAATAAATATTAACAACTAGAGACAAATTCAAATATTCATCAATGCGATTATGCATTAAAAGTAACTGTGATATATTTATACAAAGAAATAGTGCACTGTAAAAAATGTAATTAATTAATTAGATAGTGCAGTGCCATGAATCTCTATGCTAATTGCAACCAAAAGGGAGACTGAAACTACATATTGTACAATTCCATTTCTGTGGCTTTCTAGATGATTTATCCTGTGGTGGCCAAAATCAGAGAGTGCCTCTAAAGGAAGGAATTGGAGGAGGGTGTACAGGAGATGTCAGACAGCACCCGAAGAGAAGTAATTTAAAAGAGGAAAGATTTATGCTGGTTTGTGTCTTTTAGTACATGGTTGTTTGTCAGTGTTGTTTGTGGGCTTGTGGTAAGGAAGAGCACGCAGAGAGACGAGTATGGTACAGCAGAGTTGCTCTCCACCCAGCAGACAGGAAGTCAAAAAGAGCTACACAAAGGGCCAAAAGACAAGGTGTGTCTTCCAAGTCAGACTCACGACCCACACCCTAGTGAACCACTCCCTCCAACTAGGTCCCACCTTCCAATAACGCCATCATACGATGAATCTATCAAGGGGTTAAAAATCCATTGATTAGGCCTTTAAGATCCATTCACTTCCCAAAGGCCCATCAGATGGCAACAAAGCCTTTAACACGTATTTAGGGAACATGTTTCAGAATCAAACTGTAGCATCCCATCCCTGGAGCCAGGAAGGTCATGGTTGGCTTAGAAGGTTTGCCTTCAAATTATGTAGAAGTCTCTTGCGTTCTGTGTGCCTGCAAAACCAGCGTCACGTGGACAACCCCAAAGCCTGTCTCCAGCCTGAGCAGTACCAAGGTTCCTTTGGAGCCTCTGAGTACCTGGACTGGAATTGGAGAGACTTCCCAGAATGAACAGTTTGTCCCAGAGGCACATTTTTCTTGGAGTTGGGGGACGGAGGGAGTGGGGTGCGCTTTGAAAGGACTTAGCTCTTGATACTGTGAAGGGCAGGGTCTGGCTGATTCCTGGGTTGACCTCAACTATCTTTCAATTGTGCTGATGCAAAACAGGTAATGGTGCTAATCTCTTTAACAACCACAGAATCCCTGTTTACAACTTCAACACACACTGCCTAAATGCTGAACAGCCTTCTAATCGCTTACTGTGATCTATTTCACATCGTGCAAACTCAACCTGCCGGAAAGTCTTAGGGCGTGGACAAAGCATTGAGGAGCTCTTTGCAAAAATGTAACAAGAATATTTCTAGTCAAAGTCCTATCTGCATCCCCAACAGAACTGCCCACGAAACTCAACAAACACCATGTTAAAGCTTCTCTCTCGTACCTCCAAACTTCTCCAAACCAGTTCCAAAGGTCTCTGGACCACATTTTCAGGACTTCAAAGCAACTATTTTATGTCTCTGGTACCAATTCTCACATTATACAAACTTTTCGTTGCTAATACAATGTCTGGAAAAAGCAATCCAAGGGAAGAGGAATGCATGTTCTTCTGCACCCCTTCTTCCCTCTCTGCCTCCTTCTTTATTATGATGCTCTGCTTTATCTCAGGGTCACAATAATTGGGCCAAGTAACCATGCACTGAAACCTCTCAAACTATGATCCAGAATAAGTCTATCCTCCTGTGCTGGCTAGTTTTATATCAGCTTGATGCCAGCTAGAGTCATCAGAGGAAGGAGCCTCAGTTGAGAAAATGACTCCATAAGGCCTGGCTATAAGCAAGCCTATAGGTAAGCCTCTCAATAGGGAAAGTCCAGTCTTGGGTTCTTTAGGAAAGCAGGCTGAACAAGACATGAGAAGCAAGCCAGTAAGCAGCACCCCTCCATGGCCTCTGCATCAGTTCCTCCAGCTCCAGCCTCCAGCCTCCAGCCTCCAGCCTCCAGCCTCCAGCCTCCAGC
>NW_021604700.1:2021261-2025129 GCF_004785775.1 Grammomys surdaster | reverse complement strand
CCAGCCTCCAGCCTCCAGCCTCCAGCCTCCAGCCTCCAGCCTCCAGCTTCCAGCCCTGCTTGAGTTCAAGTCCTCACTCCTTTTGATGATGAACCGTTATATAGAACTGTGAGTGAAATAAACCCTTTTTTACCCAAGTTGCTTTTGGTCCTGGTGTTCACCACGGCAGTGATAGCCTAACTAATTCCTAATTCCTACATTGTTTTCTCAGTTTAGTTTTCGTCACAAGAATGAAAACTCCCAGCTAGAGCCTCTCTGGGCATGATGAAAATGTCCTCTGCTTTTTGGCATGTATTATTTGTGCAAAACAGAAGTTTTCATTGTGATATTTATGTGTGCGATGCACTTTAATTATGTCCACCCTTGTCACCCTTTCTTAACCCTCTTCCTTCTCAGGACTTCTCCACTCTAGTAGACCCCTCTACTGTACTATTCATTTTTATTTGTTTTTAAAATCTAGATTCCTTATATAAAAGAAAATGTGGTAATTGCTGTTCTGAGTCTGGCTTCTTTTGTTTCATATGATGAAGATCTCCAGTTTTATATGTTCCCCTGCAGAGACATATTTCATTCTTCTTTAGGCTGAATAATATCCCATTGCATAAATATGCCTCATATTTTCCTTCTTTCTCTTTTCTTAATTTACTTTTCTTTTCTTTGTTGTTGTTGTTATACTATTTGGTTTTTGCCTACTTGACACAAACCTAGACGTATCTGGGAAAAGGGAATCTCAACTGAGAAAAGGCTTCCACGGGGTTGGCCTGGAGGGAAGTCTGTGGGGCATTGTCTTGTTGGATGAGGAGAGCTCTGTCCACTGTAAGCAATGCCATCTCATGCAAGGGATCCTGGGGTGTATAAAAAGCAGGTTGATGCTGGGTGGTGGTGGTGGCGTGGGCCTTTAATCCCAACACTAGGGAGGCAGAGGCAGGCAGATCTCTGAGTTTGAGGCCAGCCTGGTCTACAGAGTGAGTTCAGGACAGCCAGGACTACACAGAGAAACCCTATCTCAAAAGAAAAGAGGAGGAGAAGCCGCCAGGAAAGGAGAGGAGAGGAGAGGAGAGGAGAAAAAAAAAAAGAGCAAACTATGAGAAACAAGTTAGTAGGGGCACTCCTCCATGGTTTCTGAATCAGTTCCTGCCTCAGGTTCCTGCCCTGACTCCCCGAGATGATTGCCTACAAGCATAAGGTGAAATAAACCCTTTCCTCCCCGAGTTGCTCATTGTCATGGTGTATTATCACAGCAATAAAAATCATAACTCAACTGATTGTTGTTATTGTTTTATTTTGTATGTTTGTTTTAAGACAAGGTCTCACTCTATAGGCTAGAACTATAGAACCTGACTGACCTCAAACTCATGGAGATTTCTGCCTTAGCCACCCAAGCACTGGTATTATAAGAATAATATCATATTACTTTATCCATTTACCTATTGGGCACATAGGTGAATGTTATAACTTGTTTATCATGACTAGCATTATAATAACTACTAGTGTGCAGATATTTCTATTGTATGCTAACTGTTATTCCTTTGGGTATGACATAGCAGGAGCCTGTGGTAACTGTCTAGGTTAGCGTTTCTATTACTGTGACAAAATATCATAACCAGAAATCAAGTTGGAGAGGAAAGGGTTTATTTGGCTTATACTTCCAGATCATACTCCATCATTGGAGGAAGTCAAGAAAGGAACTCAAACAGGGCTGGAAGCTGGAGGCAGGAGCTGATGCAGAGACGATGGAGGGATGCTGCTTACTGGTTTGCTTCATATGGCTTGCTCAACCTGCTTTCTTATAGAACCCAAGACCGCCAGCGAAGGGATGGTGCCACCCACAATGAGCTGGGCCCTTCCCTATTGATCACTAATTGAGAAAATGCCTTACAGCTAGATCTTCTGGAGGTATTTCCTCAAGTGAGACTCCTTCTTCTCTGATGATTCTAGCTTGTGTTAAGTTGACACACAAAACCAGTGTGTACAGTAATTCTTGCTTTTTGAGAAATCACCAGCTTTTCAGGGCTCCTTCTCCCACCAACCCTTGCTAACATATGTTGTTTGTTTTCATAATGATTGCTGTTCTGACTGGAATGACATGAAATCTCAATGTAGTTTTTTTTTTAAATTGATAATTAATGGTGCTGGGCTTGAACACAGGGCTTTGTTTACAGCAGGCAAGCTTTTTATCACCAAGCTATATCCCCAAGGCCCTCAGTGTAGCTTTGATTTGCATTGCCTTGACGGCTAAGGATGATGAACATTTTCCAGCATTCATTGGCTGGGGAATTTCCTATGCATTTATTAGGGTGTTGGTTACATTAGTGTGTAAAGTTGTTAAAAAAAAAAAAACTCACCCAATTGTATTCATTATTATCTGTGCATTTTACTGTTTATACATTTGTCCTCTATGATTTAGTTAGGGTTTCCAATGCTGTGAAGAGTCATCTTGACCAAGGCAACTCTTATAAAGAAAACATTTATTTAGGGCTGGCTTATGAATTCAGAGGTTTAGAATTCATGAGGTTTCTTCATGGTGGGAAGAATCCAAGAGTTCTGCATCTGTATCAGCAGCAGCAGGAAGAGAGAGCATCTGAAAGCTTACCACCCCCATTCCCCCACCCCCCCACCCCCGCTCCAGTGACCTGGACCAATATCACTGGTCCTAATCCTTTCAAGTAACACCACTCTCTATGAGCCTCTGGGGGCCATTTTCATTCAAACCACCACACAACCGCACTCTTGAACAAGGAAACATGAGTTATGAGCACAGATTCACCCTGCATTAGTTAATTTTGTCATTGTTATGACAAAATATCTAAGAGGCAATTTAAGAGAGGAGAGATTTATATTGGGCCGGCTTGAGAGGGTAGAGAGTGAAGAGGGCTGGGGCTACAGTCCTGGCAATGGGAACTTTCACTGAAGTTTATCACATCTTGGTAGACAACAAAGCAGGGAGCCTAGGCTGGAAATGGAGCCAACCTACAACTCTCAAAGCCCACCTCCTTAGCAGTCTACTTCCTGTAGCTATGCCCTACCCCTTAAAGGTTCCACAATAGTCCCACCAGCTGGAGAACCTGAAGGAGTGCAGCAAGGCCTTGGTGGGGACAGAATGACATGGTTCCTGCTCCTGGGACAGGGCCAGCAGGCATGGGCCTCCATGAATGTCGATGGCTGCTGTAGGTGTAGGGCTTGTTTCTATAATAATGTACATATTTTCACATTTTTCCAAGGAATGCCCTCCCTGTTAACGTTAATGACTCCATAATAATCAGAGACAGCAAGAGTCTGTCTGGGATGCAAAGGTATGGCTGTTATTCAGCAAAATGGCAAATGCTGGGACCTACAGGACAGCCCTTAAGGCTGTGGGAAAGAACTCTAAAATCATGGGTTCAAAAATATATAATTTCTCAAAAAGTAAGGATACAACATGAATTCTAGGAAGAGCTTCTTCACAAATCTAAAGGATCAAACACAGCTGTGCTGTGAGCCAACTTATCAGAAAGATAAAAAGGAAGGAGATAAAGAGATTAAGGGGGTGGTGATCACAGGAGACCCCACCCAGCTAAGTTTTTTCTTTATGCTTACAAAGGCAGATTCCTGATTTCAGAGTCAGCCTGGGACAGAGCGAGGTTACGCCCAGGAGACACAGAAATGGGAATCTCAGGACAAGGCCCCAACCAGCTAGTTTATGGTCCCTGTTTAACAGAGGCAGACAGATCTCTAAATTCTTTTACAATGAAAAGAAAATGTGTGCTTACTGTCTCCTAAAAATCAAGAGGTTGGTGTCATGGGATGCTGATTCATAGGATAATTCAAAGAGAACCTGGAATAAATAACTGAATTAATATGTAAATAGAAAACTGGGCTTTTGATCTGC
>NW_021604700.1:1977470-2020861 GCF_004785775.1 Grammomys surdaster | reverse complement strand
AGGAGAGGAGAGGAGAGGAGAGGAGAGGAGAGGAGAGGAGAGAAAAGAAAAAAAAAGAGCAAACTATGAGAAACAAGTTAGTAGGGGCACTCCTCCATGGTTTCTGAATCAGTTCCTGCCTCAGGTTCCTGCCCTGACTCCCCGAGATGATTGCCTACAAGCATAAGGTGAAATAAACCCTTTCCTCCCCGAGTTGCTCATTGTCATGGTGTATTATCACAGCAATAAAAATCATAACTCAAGTGATTGTTGTTATTGTTTTATTTTGTATGTTTGTTTTAAGACAAGGTCTCACTCTATAGACTAGAACTATAGAACCTGACTGACCTCAAACTCATGGAGATTTCTGCCTTAGCCACCCAAGCACTGGTATTATAAGAATAATATCATATTACTTTATCCATTTACCTATTGGGCACATAGGTGAATGTTATAACTTGTTTATCATGACTAGCATTATAATAACTACTAGTGTGCAAATATTTCTATTGTATGCTAACTGTTATTCCTTTGGGTATGACATAGCAGGAGCCTGTGGTAACTGTCTAAGTTAGAGTTTCTATTACTGTGACAAAATACCATAACCAGAAATCAAGTTGGAGAGGAAAGGGTTTATTTGGCTTATACTTCCAGATCATACTCCATCACTGGAGGAAGTCAAGAAAGGAACTCAAACAGGGCTGGAAGCTGGAGGCAGGAGCTGATGCAGAGACAATGGAGGGATGCTGCTTATTGGTTTGCTTCATATGGCTTGCTCAACCTGCTTTCTTATAGAACCCAAGACCGCCAGCGAAGGGATGGTGCCACCCACAATGGGCTGGGCCCTCCCCTATTGATCACTAATTGAGAAAATGCCTTACAGCTAGATCTTCTGGAGGTATTTCCTCAAGTGAGACTCCTTCTTCTCTGATGATTCTAGCTTGTGTTAAGTTGACACACAAAACCAGTGTGTACAGTAATTCTTGCTTTTTGAGAAATCACCAGCTTTTCAGGGCTCCTTCTCCCACCAACCCTTGCTAACATATGTTGTTTGTTTTCATAATGATTGCTGTTCTGACTGGAATGACATGAAATCTCAATGTAGTTTTTTTTTAATTGATAATTAATGGTGCTGGGCTTGAACACAGGGCTTTGTTTACAGCAGGCAAGCTTTTTATCACCAAGCTATATCCCCAAGGCCCTCAGTGTAGCTTTGATTTGCATTGCCTTGATGGCTAAGGATGATGAACATTTTCCAGCATTCATTGGCTGGGGGAATTTCCTATGCATTTATTAGGGTGTTGGTTACATTAGTGTGTAAAGTTGTTAAAAAAAAAAAAACTCACCCAATTGTATTCATTATTATCTGTGCATTTTACTGTTTATACATTTGTCCTCTATGATTTAGTTAGGGTTTCCAATGCTGTGAAGAGTCATCTTGACCAAGGCAACTCTTATAAAGAAAACATTTATTTAGGGCTGGCTTATGAATTCAGAGGTTTAGAATTCATGAGGTTTCTTCATGGTGGGAAGAATCCAAGAGTTCTGCATCTGTATCAGCAGCAGCAGGAAGAGAGAGCATCTGAAAGCTTACCACCCCCATTCCCCCACCCCCCCACCCCCGCTCCAGTGACCTGGACCAATATCACTGGTCCTAATCCTTTCAAGTAACACCACTCTCTATGAGCCTCTGGGGGCCATTTTCATTCAAACCACCACACAACCGCACTCTTGAACAAGGAAACATGAGTTATGAGCACAGATTCACCCTGCATTAGTTAATTTTGTCATTGTTATGACAAAATATCTAAGAGGCAATTTAAGAGAGGAGAGATTTATATTGGGCCGGCTTGAGAGGGTAGAGAGTGAAGAGGGCTGGGGCTACAGTCCTGGCAATGGGAACTTTCACTGAAGTTTATCACATCTTGGTAGACAACAAAGCAGGGAGCCTAGGCTGGAAATGGAGCCAACCTACAACTCTCAAAGCCCACCTCCTTAGCAGTCTACTTCCTGTAGCTATGCCCTACCCCTTAAAGGTTCCACAATAGTCCCACCAGCTGGAGAACCTGAAGGAGTGCAGCAAGGCCTTGGTGGGGACAGAATGACATGGTTCCTGCTCCTGGGACAGGGCCAGCAGGCATGGGCCTCCATGAATGTCAATGGCTGCTGTAGGTGTAGGGCTTGTTTCTATAATAATGTACATATTTTCACATTTTTCCAAGGAATGCCCTCCCTGTTAACGTTAATGACTCCATAATAATCAGAGACAGCAAGAGTCTGTCTGGGATGCAAAGGTATGGCTGTTATTCAGCAAAATGGCAAATGCTGGGACCTACAGGACAGCCCTTAAGGCTGTGGGAAAGAACTCTAAAATCATGGGTTCAAAAATATATAATTTCTCAAAAAGTAAGGATACAACATGAATTCTAGGAAGAGCTTCTTCACAAATCTAAAGGATCAAACACAGCTGTGCTGTGAGCCAACTTATCAGAAAGATAAAAAGGAAGGAGATAAAGAGATTTAGGGGGTGGTGATCACAGGAGACCCCACCCAGCTAAGTTTTTTCTTTATGCTTACAAAGGCAGATTCCTGATTTCAGAGTCAGCCTGGGACAGAGCGAGGTTACGCCCAGGAGACACAGAAATGGGAATCTCAGGACAAGGCCCCAACCAGCTAGTTTATGGTCCCTGTTTAATGGAGGCAGGCAGATCTCTAAATTCTTTTACAATGAAAAGAAAATGTGTGCTTACTGTCTCCTAAAAATCAAGAGGTTGGTGTCATGGGATGCTGATTCATAGGATAATTCAAAGAGAACCTGGAATAAATAACTGAATTAATATGTAAATAGAAAACTGGGCTTTTGATCTGCATGAGATGAGCTAGCAGAAAGTAATAGAATTTTTCTCTAGCAAGAGCTGAGATGTCATTAAAAACAATGACTTCATGAAATTCGTAGGCAAATAGATGGAACTAGAAAATATCATCTTGAGTGAGGTAACCCAGTCACAAAAGACATGATGTGGACTCCCTGATAAGTGGATATTAGTCCAAAAGATCGGAATACCCATGATACAACTCATAGACCATATGAAGCTCAAGAAAGAAGACCAAACTGTGGATGCTTTAGTCCTGCTTAGAAAGGTGGTGGGGAGGGTAAGTAATCATGGGAGGTAAAGGGAGGGAAGGACCTGGAGGGGAGGGAAAAGGAGGGCAGGATCAGGTATGGGAGGAGACAGGAGAGATGTACAGAGGGTCTGGAGCTTGAACAGGGATGGGGGAGCACTCTCATAGAGACAGAGGCAAGGTGGCATGGCATACAGGGTTTGCAGAGGGAAAACCAGGAAGGGAGACAACGTTTGAAATGTAAATAAATAACCAATTTTTCTAAAAAGGGAGGAAAAAGAGCTGAGCTATCTGGAGAGTAAAACGTTCGTCAAGAATTTTTTCTAACAGGATTTCTGATTTTAGTTGGGAAATCCATGGAGAGAGAACACAGCTCCTTTAGATTTTTTTTTTTTCATAGTTCGTTTAGAATTTTTCCCAAGAATTACTTAGAGAGCTGACAGAGCTCTTTTGGAATGTTTTCCAGCAGCTATCCAGAGAAGGCTGTATGAAGAGCGAATGCAGCTCTTTTAGAATTTTTTCTGGCTTTCTGATTTTGATTGGAAAACCCAAGAATTACTTTTAGAATTTTTCTAACAAGATTTTTGACTTGGTCAGAAGATCCAAGAATTTTCTATAGCAGTTTTTCTGACTTTGGCCAAAAAAACCCATGAGCTATTCAGAGAGCTTTTAGAATTTTTATAAGCAGAGAGAGCTGTCCCAAGCAGAAAGCTAGATGTCTCAAGCATAGAGTTTTTAGAATAGCAAGAAAAAGCTGTCTAGTGCAGAGCAGAACACACACATACACACAGGGAAAGGGAGAGGGAGAAGGAGGGAGGGAAGGAGGAGAGGGGAAGAGAGAGAGGGGTGGGGGGAGAGGAGCACAGTCTGGAAAATCATCACAGCAGAACAAAGGCCACCAGCTTGGACCCACAATTTGACTTCTCAGGAACCCTCTGCAAGCCAAGGCTGGTCCTTGGCAAAGGAGGACTTCATGTCTTCATCTTATTGGTTTTCTCTCCAGCACCTAGATGAGTGTTCAGAATGTAATTAAACCCTCAAAGCATGTTCCCGGAAAGTTAAATAGATGAAGTAACTCTTGGGAGTGTCTTATAGAGGGCCATTTGGGTAGCCATATTATTAGGTGCCACTTGATCATTTCCTACATAAAATTTCTCATAGAGAAAGGAATGAGTCATTAAGTAAAATGCTTGCCACCCTAGGCTGGCCTGAATGTAAGCCCTAAAATCCCTATAAAAAAAGCCCATGCAGCTCAAGTCCGTCATCCCAGCACTTTTATGGCATGGTCGGGGGAGGGTACAGGAAAACGGGCAGAACATTCTTCCATAGTTTTATGTCCTCTGACCTTCAGAGAGAGAGAGAGAGAGAGAGAGAGAGAGAGAGAGAGAGAGAGAGAGAATAATGATAATGATAATAATGATAATAATAATTTTTAAAGTTTTTAAAAATATATAAATGTAGTTGAAAATGACTGTAATTTATATGGAACTAACACGGAAAATTGTCCTTAAGTGTGCATCATTAAACTGAAATTATTTTTAATATTTAAATGTGATTGAAAGAATAATTGGAGGTTTTGTTGGATTTTGTTTTGTGTTGTTTGTTTTGAGACAGTCTCAAACCTACTCTGTGTCTGTGGATGATCTTGAAGACCTCTTGCTTCTTCTACTTCTCTAGTGCTGAGATCATGGCTCAGTTTGCTGCCCTATTGCTGTGATTAGAAACTGAACAAAAGTAACCTGTGGGGAGGAGAGGCTTTGTTTGGCATGGTTCATCACTGAGGGAAGCTAAAGCAGAAACTCAACACAGGAACAGGAGGCAGGAACTGAAACAGAAACCATAGACGGATGCTGTCTACTGGTTTGCTCTTCATAGCTTGCTCAGCCTGTCTTTTTATACAATCCAGGACCACCTGAGCATGGGTGGCGCCGTCCATAGTGAGCTGGGCCCTCCTCCTGCATCAGTTAGCAATTGACCCCCGTACTCCCACCCATACTATGGTCATGCCCACAGGCCAATCTAGTGGAGTCAATCTCTCACTTGAGATTTCCCTCTTTCCAGATCAGTCTAGTTTGTGTCAGACTGACAAAAGCTAATCCCCACAGCTTGCAGCACCACACCTGGCTTTATGTGGTGCTGGGGATGAACTCTGAGTTCTGTGCATGTGAAGCCTGTGGAGCCCTGGAAGAGTAAGTTTTTAAAGTTTCATTTAAGAGAAAGCAGATGGCAGACAAAAATGTGTTGCTGAATTCTGTGTGCTCTCTGAATTCCAGATGAGACTGAGCAAATGGGAATTGTGTAAATGTTAATATTTACATATCAGAGCTGTGTTTCCGGGAATACTTCACTTTAAGTATTTTAAGTAAAAATTACTCAGGAAAAAAAACGAGTTTTACTGAAGATGAAAATAATTGCAATTCAAAAGCCAGAAATTTAAAAAAACTTAGAGATTAAGAAGCAGAGTTCAAGTTCATTTGAAAGATGTTTAGAAAACTTTTACTCTAAGAAAAACTAGCTTTAAAGGGATCTTCTGAAGCTCCCCCAGTGAGGCCTCTGTACTTTCAAGCAAAGGACACTTTTCTGTGCCTTGGCCACCACAGATAGCCTCTTTCTCATCTAAAACACATCTGTTTTAAGGTCCAGCCATATGTGATAAAGTAATGCATAACACACAGTGAAACTGGAAGAATCTATGCCTATAGGATTTGTTTTCTATTCTCAGCCTTTGCAAGTATGAAGTCTTCTGGCTGTGATTATTAATGTTACAGCAGTAGATGGTGTGCGAGGCTGGAGAGATGGCTCAGCAGTTAGAAGGACTTGCTAACCTTGCAGAATACTGGAGTTCAGTTCCCCGCCCACATCCACATCAGGCAGCTCACAAGGCCTGTAACTACAGCTCCACCTAATCCGATACCCTTCTCTGGCTTCAGCAAATACCTGTGCACTGTCTGCATACACAAATAGAAACTAATCTTTCAAAAGAAATAATCCGAAACACAGAATGTGCTTTTCTCTTTTCATTGTTGCTTTTGTGTTGTTGGAGACTAAATCCACAGTCTTGGGCATCCCAAGCAAATACTCTACCACTGAGCTGTGTCCCAAGCTCTACAGAATGTATCTTGGAAGGAAGAACCTAGGGATAAAGTCAGTAGGGAGCTTGAAAGTGCCCATCACTGCTATCGTGTTTTGTGTCCGTATGAGCTTTAGAAAATTGAACTTTTTGTGGGTTGGATTCTTGTGAAGTCAACTTTTTTTTTCTTCTAAGGCAGCCATATGTGATAAATTCCTGGCTGTCTTAGAATTTGCTCTGAGACCAGGCTGTACTAAAACTCAGAGATCCACCTGCCTCTGCTTCCCAAGTGATGAGACTGAAGGCATACACCACCTCCACTAGGCCGTGAAGTCATCTTTTTTTATTCAAGCATGTTGAGTAACTGAAGATTCTTGTTATTTTTTTTTAAAAAGATGTATTTATTTTATTTATATGAGTACACTTTAGCTGTCTTCAGACACACCAGAAGAGGGCATCAAATCCCATTTCAGATAGTTGTGAGCCACCATGTGGTTGCTGGGAATTGAACTAAGAACCTCTGGAAGAGCAGAGGGTTCTCTTAACCACTGAGCCATCTCTCCAGCCCACAACTGAAGAGTCTTACCACAGAACAATGGATACATTCACCATTTGACTTACTCCAGCCTTTTCTTCTTTTATTTAAATACAAATATTATATTCAAGATATCAAGTATCAATTGTAAGAAGCCAATTCAAATGAAGAGATGAAGGGTGTGGATTTTCCCTGCTTGCTCTTGTGAGATGACTCAGGAGAGTATTAAAATGTGCCACGCCTCTATTTTCCTGTGTATAGGATGGAGATAACGGTAGTTTCCTCAGAGGATTGTTTCTGAGAGAAAGTGAAGTGACTTTGCACAGTCAGCATGGCACTTGATGTACACTCTTTATAAGAGCACACTTTATAAGAACATATTTTATAAGTACACACATTATCAAGTACACACTTTATAAGAACACACTTTATGAAGGTGTTAGCTCTAAGCACAGTTGTGAATTTACCTACAATTCCCCTAGTTTCCAGAATTATAGTTATTACTGCATAACTGGAGCTCTGTGAGAGGCCCTGTCGCATAGTGTGCAGCCGGTAACAATGGAGGGACAGTTATTCCTGCTGCTTTAATCGTTTTTTTGTTTGTTTGTTTGTTTTTGTTTTTACTTTTTAAATTTTTTATTGGATATTTTATTTATCTACATTTCAGATGTCATCCCCTTTCCCCATTTCCCCTCCCTAGAGCCCCCTATCCTACTCCCTCCTCCTTTTTGCTTTTATACCATTTTGATTACATGCATGTATTAAGGTCAGTTCTAGGTTGAGGAACTAGCAATACAATAGGTGCAAATAGTCAAGGAACAAGCAAGACAGTAAACACCAATAGTCAAACCAGCCTCATCACATTTGGTCTGGGGCTGGGTCCCTGTGGACATGCTGAATTTTTTGAGGATAGTATTTATGTTCTCTCTTAAATCTTTTTTGAGTTACTGAGTTATTCATAGACCATTTTTTTTTTATTTTTTAGGGTTTTTTTTTTTAGTTTTTTGTTTGTTTTTTTGTTTTTGTTTTGTTGGTTTTTTTTGTTTTTTTTTTTAGTTTTTCGAGACAGGGTTTCTCTGTGTAGTCCTGGCTGTCCTGGAACTCACTCTGTAGGTCAGGCTGGCCTCGAACTCAGAAATCCGCCTGCCTCTGCCTCCCAAGTGCTGGGATGAAAGGCATGCGCCACCACCGCCCAGCTGACCATTTTTTAAATAAAATATGTATCTATATTTATTTAGTGTGTTTGTGTGTGTGCATGGATGCATGCATGTGTGCAAGTGTGTACAACTTATGAGAGTCAGTTCTCTCCTTCCACCATATGGATCCTGAGGACTGAGCTCAGTTTATGAGGTTTAGGCAGCAAGTGTTTTACCCACCGAGCCATCTCCCAAGCCTATTTATAGACTCTTTTATTTTTATTTGTGTGTGAGTGTGCATGTTTGTATGTGAGTGTATATGTGTACATGTATGTGTGTATGTCTGTGTCATGTGTGAGTACATGTACATGTGTATGCATGTGTGTGTATGTGTGTTCGCATATTGTGTGGATATCTGAAGAATCCAGAAGAAGACTGGATTCCCTGGAGTTAGGGTTACAGGCAGTTGTGAGTCACCTGACTTGGGTACTAGAAACTAAACTCAGGTCCCCTGGAAAAGCTGCAAGTGCTCTTCACCTCAGAGCTATCTTTCCAGCCTCACATTTGCAGATTTTTTGGTAAGGAAATAATGTATAACTTAAATTGTATCCAGACACACTTAAAACATTATTTTACACCTGACTTCTTTTGTTTTCTTTTGAGATTGTTTGTTTGTTTTATTTTTTGAGACGGGTTTTTCTATGTAGCTCTGGCTGTCCTGGGACTTTGTAGACCAGGGTGGCCTCCAACTCAGAAATCTACTTGTCTCTGCCTCCTGATTACTGGGATTGAAAGCATCACTGACAGTCTTTGTGTTTGTTTTTTGAAGTAGAACCTCACATAACCCATGTGCTTTGGAAAACTGAACATTTTGTGGGGCTGGGATTCTTGTGAAGTCATCTTTTTTTTCCCCTCCAAGACAAGATTTCTCTGTGTAGCCCTGGCTATCCTGGAGCTCGCTCTGTAGACCAGGATGTACTCCAATTCAGAGATCTACCTATCTCTGCTTTCCAAGTGCTGGGACTAAGGGACTGCCACCACCAGGGTGCAAAGTCATCTCAGTTCTGCCTGTATCTTGAGATTTAGCCTCCTTGTTACTTCAGAACCCAGAGTCTAGATTGAAGTGTCCTTTTGCCAGGCTCAGCTCATATCAGACAAACTAAGCCTCCCTTAAGCTCCGTCTCCCCCGGAGGAGGGCAGAAAGCTGGGTCTGGCTTCAGATACCTTGATTTAATTATCAAGCAATACTTCCTTAAATTTACACTTAGCCCTGCTTTCCTGGATTTCTTGCCTGTGTGTCACCAGTCCTCAAGTCCTTCCACTTCTCATGATCCTGTTCTGGTGACAGGTCAACAACAGGTCATTGCTCTGCTGTGATCCTTAACCCTGCCACTTCCCTTCTGCATTCTGAATCAGAGGTCAAGTCAATCTTCCAGTGTCTACTAAATAAAAATTCCATCAAAGAGAAGTGTGTAAGTTGGGAAATTAGATTCCACCGACTGTTGCAATCATGTGTTAATCAGTGGGATTCTTTGAAGGGAATGCTAAGGAGATGAATTAGCAAACAGAACCTTACATTTTCTATTAGATTATAGAATATAAATTAGTAAGAGGGGAATCAGATCCCCCACCCTCAAATCATACAGGCCTTTTAACTTTTTTGGAAGGACTGCAATTTGAAGAATCTATAATTATTCATTGGTCCCTGTTTAGCCTAAATTCCCATTAAATAGGGCTAAGAATGTTTTGAGGAATGAAGATTAAGGTCTAGTAAGCTATTTGAATACTTTATTTCTCAAATCCAGTTGCTGGAGTCCGGCTATGCACGACTCTAAGTTACTCCAGGTTGAATATAATCACCAGTCACAAACCTAGGGGCTTTGTTGTTATCAGTTGAGTTATTTGTAGAATCTATCAGGTCCCCATACAGATCTAGAGTCAGTATGAAGAGAAAAGAATCTCCATATTTATGGGTCTCTTTGCTTTCCTCAAGGAGCACATCCCTGGGTGAGCCATTTCATCCTGTTATGGAACTCTACTGGGTCCTGTCTTCCCCATTAGACTAACTCTCTGACATTACCCCAAGATAGCATGGGCACTTCAGTGTATAAGATTATTCTATTTCTTTCATTCAGAGGGGTATCTTTCCTTAGTGTCTCATAACAAGGTAACAAATATCTCTCAAGTGGGAATTCTCTAGTTGAATAGTTGGGTGGCACTTCCTGGCTTTTCCTATAAGCCAATGTCTGGGCTTTATGTATGGCTACCACACAGAGAACTTTTTCCCACTAGTACCCCAGCTGTTATTCTACACTATGGCATTAAGCAATCTTATTGGTTCATATTTAGCACATCTAATTAATTCTGCTTGAAGGGTACCAGACCTCTTTTCCAGTGGTGGATTGGGAAAATCTTTTCCAGCTTGAAATAGTGTGGTGGTCTGAATATGCTTGGCCTCTGGGAAGTGGCATTATTAGGAGGTGTGGCCTTATTGGAGGAGGTGTACCCTTGTTAGAGGAAGTGTGTCACTGTAGAGTTGGGGCTTTGAGATCTCAAGTCTGGCCAGTGTGATCCAGAGCCTCCTCCTGGCTGTCTGCAGAAGACAGTCTCCTCCTGGCTGCCTTTGGATCAAGACATAGAGCTTTCCGCTCCTCCAGCACCATGTCTGCCTGGATGCTGCCATGCTTCCTGCCATGATGATAATGGACTGAACCTCTGAACCTGTAAGCCAGCCCCAATTAAATGTTTGTCTCTGTAAGAATTGCCTTGGTCATGGTGTCTCTTCACAGCCATGAAACCCTAACTAAGACAAACAGTATCTATTCTCACAAAACATATAAGTAAATGTGATGGTTTGAATGACGTGTCCCTCATAAGTCTTGGGCACTTGAGTACTTGGTCCCTAGTTTGTGGCTGCTTAGGGAAGATTCAGAGATATGGCCTTGCTGGAGTGAGAATGTCACTGGAGGTGGGCTTTGAGATTTTTGAAGACTCACGCCATTTTCCCAGCGTGTTCTCTGTCTTCTGCTTGCATGCAGAGATGTGAGACCTCAGCTGTTCCTGCCACCATGACTTCGCTCCACTATCTTGGATTCTAGCCCTCTGCTACCATAAACCCAGTGAAACGCTTTTATAAGTTGCCTTGGTCACTTCGTCTTACCACAGCACTAGGAAAGTAACTAATTCATCAGTAAATAAAGCACAACTTCGCCATATAAAGCTCCGTAAGCTTCCAGGTTTTATTATCATATCAACTCCTACAGTTTTCTGTTCTCTTAATTAAATTGTAATCCACGCCAGAGCTTCACCAGTAGATCTTGGCACAGTGCCCCCAGATCAATGAATCTTCTATTCTTCTTATCCAGCCCTGACCATCAAACCCATTTGTGTATTTAAGGCTTTAGATTCTCAGGGGCAGCTGAGCCAAAGGACCCTCCCCGTCTTGTCAATCTTTATCTGAGTAATGTCCCTGATTGTTGGTGTGGGCAGTTTAGTTTCAGATCTTATTTTTTTCATGATAACCTTTTTTTTTTCCTCAGATAAATGTTTCCAATCGGTAAATATAGCAAACTTGTTTGGAGTTCCCAGAAGACTGTGATGCAGTATTTTTGTCTTCTTTCTTCATTGTTTTCTAAATAGAGTCTCATGCAGACTGGGCTAACACTGACTGTTCTATGTAGCTGAGGGTGACCTTGAACTTCTGATCTTCCTGTCCTGTCTCCCCCGTGGCTGTGATTACAGGCGTATGGCACCACCACACCAACTTTTATGCAGTGACGTGACCCAGTGCTTGGTGCAGGCTATCCAAGCACTCTACCTACTGAGCTACATCCCTAGTCTCATCTCCTTTGTTTTAACTACATCAGTTTCCATTCTTTCCCCCCTTGGCACTGTGGATTCCATCCCAGAGCCCTCGCTAAGCATACACAGTGATGAGGACAGGAGATGGAGCAGGTCAGACAGTTTAGGGCAGGGACCCTCTGAGAGTGGGAGGAGGGAACCCTGGACGGCTAAGAGGAAGAAAAACTGAAGACAGCCATTGGAGTGGTCAGTGTCCAGTCCAGGCTACCTGCAAGCTGGAGAGTTGTCTCTGTGTACATGAAGAGTACATGTACACTTCGCAAGCAGCCCCGCCCTCCCCCTCATTCTAGCCAACACTGCTCACTTGTTAATCCAGGATTCCCATTGCAATGTATGTAACTGCATATGGACGATGAAAAGGAAAAAAAAAACACCTCAAATATATTTAAAAACCTGTTTTACTGATCTGCTTGCTTGCTAATTTCTCCCTTACAAACAAGAGTTCTTTCTAGCTGGTGCATCAACACTGACGCTGTTTTCCTGAGTCATTTCTTTGTTCAGAATACTACAACAGCTCTGTTAGCAGCAGTTCTGGTCTTGTCGTGCCCGGAAGCTAGGAATGCCTATGGCCTTATCAAAGTCTGCTGAAGGCCAGAGGACTCTGGTTCCTGGTCTGGCTCCTTGATGATCTCAGGGTCTAAACTCCTGAGGGTGGAACACATCAGCAGCCTTTGAAGCTACTGAAACTGTGGACCCCACCTCCAATTTCCCTATAAACGCTAGAAAGGTAAAGTAAATCTTAGTTTTGCCACTCCTTAGGCCTTAAACTATCCTGTGAAAAGGTGGGGGTGCCTCGGCTCTGTTGAGGTCCATGAAGGGAAAGCTCCTTTCTTCTGGTAGAAAGAATGGAATCCCCTGGCCCTAGGTAGAAAAGTGACATTCTGGTCTCCTGTGAAGATAAAAATCATTACATAGTATTGTCTCCTCTCTCTCTCTCTCTCTCTTTTTTTTTTGTTTTGTTTTGTTTTGTTTTTCGAGACAGGGTTTCTCTGTGTAGTCCTGGCTGTCCTGGATCTCACTCTGTAGACCAGGCTGGCCTAGAACTCTCGAACTCAGAAATCCCCTTGCCTCTGCCTCCCAAGTGCTGGGATTAAAGGTGTGCACCACCACCGCCTGGCACTTGTTTCCTCTCTTAAGAGTTAATCCAGCTGGGCCTGTCAATCAGTCACCCGATCAGGAGTCCACTTCATAAGAAAATTATTTACCCAAAGTCAGTCTAGGAGAATGGAAAGAATGACTGTCCTCTTCATGAGATAAAACAGTTATCTCCTTGTTCCAGTGTCGTCTCTAGTGGAACTTCCAGGATGTGTCCTGTGGGCTTTTCTGAGTTGCTCAAAAAACTTTAATTTTTCCTTTCTTCCTTTTTTTTTCTTTTTTCCTTCTTTTTCCCCCCTAAATACTGGCCAAAGCCTGGGCGTGCTTCCCCAGACATTTTGGACTTTCTAATTCTTCTTCTCTGGAGGCCCCAGTACTTTCTGCCATGTAGTTGCTTGGCTAGCATGACTACTTGATCTTTTTGTTACGAATCTGCCTGCTTTGTTTCTTTGTTTCTTTCTCTCTTTCCTTTTTAACTTTCTATCGATCCTTTCTGACTTCCACATCATGCACCGCAATCCCTCTCTTCTCCCTGTTCCTTCATGTCTGCCTTCTGCCCTTGCAACCTCTCTGCTAATAGAAAACAAAAAATAAAGATTAAAACAACAGAAGAAGAGGGAAAATAGCATAAAACAAACAAACAACCCTTTGGAAGCGGTGGTCTGTCACAGTGTGTCACACAGTGTACCCTTTTGCCCAAACAGTTTTACTTGCAAATGTTTATTGGAATGAGTCATTGGTGCAATTGGAGGCCTCTGGCTTCTGCTACAGGATCCTCAGTGGGGCTCCTGTTGTTATCCTGGGTCCTGGAGATCCTGTAGGTTTGGATCTGCAGGACCAGCCCTTCACACGGAGCTCCAGTAGTTCATAGATGAGGTAGATGTTGGGGTGGGCCAACTGGAAGCCCTGGATCTGAGCCTGGGTGGGGACTGTGTTGTTCAGCCCACCATCTCTCCTGTGTGGTTGCCACCAGGGTCAGCTCTCCCTTGCCTATGCCACCAGGGCCAGCTCTATGATGCTCCCCACTGCCTGCTCTCTTAAAATCATTGTGTTCTCTCTTCTGTATCTTCCTCTTCCTGGAAACTGAAATTTATAGCCTGCTTGCCCTGATGTATGTTCCTCAAGTTCCTTCCATATTAATTTCCAAATTATTTTATTAGCCAAGACCAAAAACCTAGAGAGAGGGAAATCTCCATTTCCTAGGCAGTAACACTACTATTGGTCTATGCTGTCAGCCTATCCCATTTGTTGGTTGGTTGGTTGGTTTGGTTTGCTGAAGTTCATTTTGAGACTGAGGACTGGTAGCCCTGACTAGCCAGTAATTAATTGTGAAGTCCAGATTGACTTTGGAGGGGTTCTTCTGCTTTCCAAGTGATGGTATCACAGGGGTGTGCCACTATGCCCAAATGCCCAGATTTCCATTTCATCGTCATCATCATCACATTGGTTTTTTTGAGACCATGTTACTCTGTGTAGCTCCTGGCTGTCGTGGAATTCTCTCTGTAGACCAGGCTGGTCTCAAACTCAGGGAGATCTGCTTGCTTCTGCCTTTCGAGTGCTGGCATTAAAGGCATGCCCAGTCATTTAAGTTAATTCTTAATAATGGTCTGAAGATTTCCACTCTCTTGGGACCAACTATGTAACTCTTTATTTCCTCTTAGGTTTCATCTTTATCAACATTTTCTTTCTTTTTTTTTTTTTTAAAAGATTTATTTATTTTATTTGAGTACACTGTAGCTGACCCCATTACAGATGGTTGTAAGCCACCATGTGGTTGCTGGGAATTGAACTCAGGTCCTCTGGAAGACCAGTCAGTGCTCTTAACCACTGAGCCATCTCTCCAGCTCTATCAATATTTTCTTTATCTAATTATTTCTTAATAACTATTTATAACTTTTCACCTTCATGAGATAAGGACTTTGACTGGCCCCGGGCCTTTTTTCATGTTAATTTGTTAGTTGACTTAATGCTTTATAATTTCTATGAGAGGGGTCAGAAAAAGGTACATCTCAAAATGTATGTCCATTTTGCAGTGGCAAAGATTTAATTTAATGTGTATGTCCTTAGCCGTAGTATTTACCATGATGGGTAACAAGCATATTCAGTAGTTGAATATTGTGCTGGCTAGTCTTATACAAACTTGACATACAAACTAGAATTATCTGAAAGAGGGCAGTCTCAACTGAGAAAATGCCTCCATAAGACCAGGCTGTGGACAAGCCTGTAGGGCATTTTTTAAGTTAGTTATTGGTAGGGTCCAGACCCTAGAGTGTGGTGTCATCTCTGGGCTGGTAGTCCTGGGAATTATAAGAAAGCAGGTTGAGCAAAGCATGGGGGCAAGTCAGTAGACTAGTAGACAGCACCCCTCTCTCTGTGGCCTCTGCATCAGATTCTACCTCTAGGTTCCTGTCCCGTTTGAACTCTTGTCCTGACTTCCTTCTATGATTAACAGTGCTGTAGAATGTAAGCCAAATGAATCCTTTCTTCTCCAACTTGCTTTTGGTTACGGTGTTTCATTGAAGCAACAGAAGCCCTAAGACAAATATCCTAGTCCCAGAACCATATGCCCCAAATATGACATGCATTTGCTACATTTATCTGAGATGTTCTGCATGCTGTGTTAAAGGGGGAAAACCTGCCACAAATATCCTTTTGCGCATTTTAATTGGCTTTATTTACAAGTTCTCAAATCAGACATCAGTCTAGACCAAAAATGGTTCCGAATGTTCCACTTCACCACTTAGGCAGGTTATATTTATAGCCAGAGGAATGGAAACAATGTACAGAACATGGAAATGAAGTGCAGACACAGCCCGGGTGCGTACAGCTTCCTTGCCTTATTGACATGTTTTGAACAGTTGGCCGCTTGTGACTGAGGCTCAGCTAGTTTTTGTAAGAGTAGGCAACAATCCATCTGCATGGTGCAATGTGCATAGAAAAAGCTTTCAGTGAAATTAAAATCGAGAGCCTGCTTCAGACTGAATGAACTTCACATGGCCAAGCCTTTTTCTCTGCAGAAACCTACTTGACAGTGACTTCGATCCAGCCCATTAGACTGGTTGTTTCTTTTGCATTTGAGGATCAAATCTAGCCTTCCATGGTGTCAATCTAAAAGATAAGCTGAGGCACAGCAAATACGAGATTAGAAAGTTTGTTAGAGCTAGAACAAGCGGAGAGGAAAACAGGAAGAAAACAGACAAAAGGGTGGAGCTGGAGAAGATGCTCTATGGGTAAAGTGGAAGACAATCGTGGAACCTGAGTTTGGATCCTCAGCACCCATTACGATGAACATCTGTCATCCTGGTGCTGGTAGGCAGAGGCAGGAGGATCCCTGGATCTTACTGGCCAACCATTCTAGCCAGTTGGTAAGCTCAACACTCAGTAAGAGACCCTGTTTAAAAACTTAAAGTAGAGGCTGTTGTTGTGTTAAATAGCTGTGTTGTCAAAATGACTTCTGTATTTGATATTTTTCTACTGCTGTGATAAAACACCACGACCAAAGTAATCTGTAGAAGAAAGTGTTTATTTGGGCTTATGGCTCCAGAGGGCCAGATCGCATGATGGCAGAGTGGAGGCATGGTGGCAGGAGCAGGAAGCTGAGGACTCACATCCTGAACAGTGCTCATGAAGTAGACAGAGTGAACTAGAAATATCATAAAAATTTCAACTCTTACAGCCTACCTCTAGCAACATACTTTCTCCAACAAGGCCACACCTCCAAGACCCCCCCAAACAGTGCTGCCAACTGGGACCAAATATTCAAATACTATGGGACTATGTATGGGGAACATCTCATTCAAACCACCATACCATCTAAAATGTCTATATTTACGTTTATACCGGTAGATTTGTGTTCCTGTTAACTTTGGGTCAGAGAAGCTTCTTGTTTCAGCAGCAGGTAAGGCACAGACTCATATCTGATCAAAATCCTCCATGAACTGACCAAGCCAGCTCAGTCAATGGAGTTTCCAGGGAGGGAGCAAGGATCAAAGAGAAAACGACAGTTAGACAACACTATAACATGACCCCAGCCAGTTCTGAAGCTGAAGCAGGTTTATTTTTTTTTTCTGATCTTCTTTAATATCATTCTGGGTACATACAAAGAATATGGTCAGTCATAAGGCATAAACAACGTAGTCAAGGAACAAACAAGGCAATAATCAAAGTAATCAGACAAGGCAATGAACAAAGTTCCCTGGTAACCGTGTCTAGGGGTTTATCAGGATGACCAAGATACAAGGAATACAATGCATTCCTTGGCTGTAATTACCTTCAGCCTACTTCATTGTCCTAGCCCGATGTCAGATTTGTGCCAAATTCCTAGAAGTGGCCCCCAAAGCTTTCCACAATGATAAAGTGTCAAATACAACTGTATGTATGAATTGCCTATACTAACGTTCCTCGTGCAAGACTCAGGCAGAAAGACTGTAAGAGCTGACAGATGAGGATGGCTGTTAAGGCAGACTTCCGGTGTGACAAGGCTGCTGAATCAACCTACAGCACCTGCGGATACAAGCACAGGACCAAGCCAATCAGAATTCCAGCATGGATTACAGAGGGGCCTCCACTCTTGGGAGAAGAGCTAATAGCAATTGGCGGTTTCTGAGGGAAAGAGACTAACTTTCCTTTGGGGGAGTAGGTTGCCTGTGCCCCAGTGGATGGCCCTGCATCCATGCACAAATGAGCAACACTGATTGGACTTGGGGTTGTTAATGTCAACGCAAAAAAGGAGATCATGAAGCCGGGAAAGTGGCTGGGTTGGGGGGGGGGGGCACTGGGGTGTATAGACAGACAGAGTGACTGCTCCATGTTATAGTGAGGGAAAGATATTTGTTGTAGATCTGAGAGAGAGAACAGTCACAGGTACCCGGAAGAGTCCAGAGCAGAGAGGATCAAGTAGTAGACTGGATATGGTCAGCAGACTGGACCTGGCCATAAGAGAAGCAGGACCCGGCCATGAGAGGAGCAGGAACGGAGCAGAAAAGGTGTGGGGACAGAGGGAGAGAGGAAGACAAGGAGAAGGAGAGGGAGAGAGAGAAAAAAATAGCCAAAATAGCAGGGTTGTATGAGAATGAGTGTCTGAAGGGAAGCCCGTGAGCTGGAGGGAGGTTAGGTAGGGAGGAGGCGAGGAGAGCCAGGATGCTGGCTCGGGCTCTGAAGTGTGTAACTTGTACTTGTGATACTGAACCTGGAGGCCAGCATGGGCTTTGATATGCTCGTAGGCACCAGATAGCCATATGTCCTTTCTGACTTTTGGAATTGTGTGCAATGGAGTTTCCTTTGGACCTGACATAGGGGATCTTGGGGATGGGGATGATGGTAGGTAGATTTGATCATAACACATTGTGTAAATGTATGAAACCTCAAGTAATACATAAAAATATTATTTGAAAAAAGTAAGGTGGAGATTAGAGGAAGTCATCTGACTTTGACCTCTGGCTTCTAAATAAAGGTACAGACATAGCACATTTATCAAGACAAAGGCAACACACACAAGCCAAGTCAAAGAACGACCGTGCTGACAAGGCGTTAAGCACTGAATCCTATGGAAGAAAAGACAACTGTGTAGAGAGCAGAGACACAGTGGTCTTTCAAATTCTAGAAAATGGTCAAATGAAGGCGTGTGATTGGATGAGGGTCTAGAGTATGAAGTCTGGGAACTAAAGCTGTATGCCTACAAGACTTTAGGGCTAGGATAATACAGCAGTTTTTTCTAAGATTATCAACCTTCCAGTTAAGAAGGTGAAAGAACAGCTGTTCTAAGGGAGGTGAGACATTCTATCCTGCAGAGAAGCTCCTTAGACTCAGGAAGTACACTACCCAAAGGCTTCCTTCCTCCCCACTACCCCCAGGGTCTCAGGTAGCCCTGAGTGTCCTGGAACTTACTATTAGACCAACCTGGCCTTGAACTTCAAGCCACCTGCCTCTGCCTCCCCAGTCCTGGGATTGAAGACATGCACAACCCCTCAGCTATACCAGTTTGTGGGGAAAAATAGGCCGCAGCTGTGGAGTCCCAGTGGGTTTCCACGCTGTGGCTGGTCCCACATGTAGGGAGAACGTCTATGGTTCCAGTGGCATGGAGGCTTTGGTGGCAGCAGGCCCCAATGAAACGAGGAAGTCCTTGGTTCCAGAAAGGTTTATTGTCATGGTGGATGGTGGATGGATCTAGGCGTACCCCTGTAAAACTTAGGGCAGTCCCAAGTTATATAAGAAGGGAGAAAGGGGGAGGGTCTAGGGAGGATCTGGGGAGGCATGCTTAATTTGCTGCGCCCTCTGGCCTTCATTAGTATGTAAATCCCTAGAGCCTGAGGCCTCTAGTCACGCTCTCTACCTATGTACGTTGGCAGGGGCTGTAATGGCCTACGTGACTGAGTTTTATGGAGACTAGACTGTTTTTCAGGACCCTGGGTTCTAGGGACGCACCAAACTCCTGCCGGTTCTCATGCAGAGTCTTGGGGTTCTAGGTGACTGGCCAACTATGACCCAGAATACCCTTACACAGTCCCACACCAGTTAAGATTTTAAAGGAGGAAAAAACAAACAAACAAACAAACAAACAAAACAAAAAACCTTCAACTGAAGAGGTTTGTTTGATGGAATAGTTTAGTTTCTACAAGTTAGAAAACTAAAAGCTAGAAATTACTAACAGCTTTTAGTTTATAAATACTACACTCTCACAATAATGTACAATGTTAACAACTAACTGTTTGCAAAGTGGTTTAAGGAAACAAGTTGTAATGATTACTATTTGTTTCTCTGTGTGGTCCTGGAGGTCCTAGAACTCACTCCTCTGCAGGTCAGGCTGACCTCAAACTCAGAGCTCTGCCTTCCTCTACCCCTCTGAATGCTCTGATCAAAAGCGTAAGCTACCTCCACCTGGCCACCTATTTATATTCTCTCCGCCCCCTTCCTTCCTTTCCTCCTGCCCTTTCTTCTTCTCCTTCTTCTTCTCCTTCTTCTAACCCCTTCTCTCCCTCCTCCTTCTTCCTTCATTCCCTCCTCCTTCTCCTCTTCCTTCTTTCCCAGAAACAATCCATGACAAATCGGACTATTTATATGTCACTAAGACACATTTGAATTTCACAGAGATTCTTGGCCTGGTGGTTGGTACCCGTTGGCTCCTTCAGTCACCAGGGCCATCTCAGAACTACCATCTTTACCATGGAACTCCATGAGTTTTCCCAATTCAGACTTGAGTTTGCATTTTTACTTTCCAACGAAGACTCTCCATAAGAGGATAAATGGACTGGCAAGCCTTTTCTGTGTCTTTCCTAATGTTCTGCTATCAATTTTCTGCTATCAGTTTATTATTATCTTGTTGGTGGTGATTTGGTTTTGTTTGTTTTGAGACAGGTTCCTATTATGTAGCTCAGACTTACAGAGATCCACCTGCCTCTGCCTTTGAGGTACAGGAATTAAAGGTGTGCACCATCATCACCATCATGCTTGGCTTGCAGTCAGTTCATCGCCCACTTTTTTCCTAGTCATTTTTCTGTACTTTTCCAGTTATGATTTCCATCATCTTCTTCCAGATTTGGTAGACATGTTGGTGCTGGCATAAGATGTTTTGTGTATCTGGTTTTTGCTTTTTTTTTTTTTCCTTCAGTAAAACCAGCAGGGAAAAGCAAACAGTCATTGGGTGTCTTGACATCAACCTGAGCTTCAGTCATATTTTGACCATGATCAGGGTAACAGCCATAGCCCACAGAAGCTAATCTGACACTTTTGCCCTGAGCGTCCTCACTAATTAGCTTGGAGTTTCTAAATGCAACTTCATTATTCTGTCCTGAAGCCAGGCTCACTTCAAACAAATGATCCTCCTGGCCATCACGTGCAGTTTTGGTTCCTTGAGTCTTTGTAACTAGAGTTTGCCAATGTTCCTAATATTGAATTAGCTGAAATTTTCAAATCAAACTAGTCTGTCTTAGAAAATGGATCAGTTGGGCCTGGTGGCACGTGCTTTCGATCTCAGACTCTCAGAGGCAGAGGCAGGTGGATCTCTCTGTGAGTTCCAGGCCAGCCTGGTTTACATAGGAAGTTCCCAAACAGCCTGTTTCAAAAACAAAAGCAAAAAAAAACAATCAATCAATCAATCAATCAATCCCAGGCGGTGGCGTTGGATGCTGTTAATCCTGGCCCTCATACATGGGAGGCAGAGGCAGGTGGATCAAGGCCATATACAGAGCAAGTTCCACCATGACCTGGGCTAAACAGAGAGACCCTGTTTTAAGAAAAAAAAAAGGGGGGAGAGGGGGAGAAAGAAAGAGAGAAGAAAAGGAGAGAGCAAATGATCAATATATTCTTCTTGGTCCCTTCCTGTCACTTTTTGTGTGTTCTTGCTGACTGACGTGGTGTCTGTCACCCAGAGAGCCAAAAGGGCTTGGTTTTATTTTTGATGCAGGGTCCTCTATGGAGCCTTGGCTGGCCTGGAACTTGCTACATGAACCAGGTTGGTCTTAAAATTGTGATGCTCTTCCTGTCTCTGCCTTCCCAGAGCTAGTCTTGCAGGTATGTGCCACTAAACCAGGCTTCAAAATAAAACTTCTAATTCATTCTTTTGGCCTTTCAGACATATGTTAGTTCATTACTTTAATAAAATGCACTAACAGATGTTAGGCAGAAACAGTCACATCTGGGACATGTAAAGCACCATTGCAAGTCTCTGAGGGAGGCAAGAGCAATATTGATTCATCTTCCCCCAAAGCCTGTCTCACTAGCCATCTCATTTAGTCTGTTTAATTCCTTTAAGCTGAATATTTTGTGCGTAAGAGTAGCACCAATTATTTTAGTTGTCTTGGGAATATAAAAAGGAGCTACAAGACCAAGGGGGGTGTTGCAAACAGAAACTGGCTATGCTGAAATACAAGAAAAACTTGACTAAGTCTTGCGGCTAGAATTATTTTTTTTTTTTTCAGTTGAATGGGTGATAAATCTTGAATAGCCTGCATCCTAAAGCCAATTTGAGTTATAGGTCTCTTTGGGCCTTTCTACAGTTTAACTTGGTTCTTTCAGAGAAAGAATGACACGAACATTCGTAGGTAAGTGGGTAAGCCCCAAGCTATTCCAGGCTTCTTCATACCTTTTATTTTTAATTTTGTTTTATTCTCCTAAGCCAAGTTTTTTAAGAAAACAAAAACAAAACCTGCTGGTTTCCTGTCAACGGATTGTTATATTTGCATTATGTCTAGCTTCTTTTATTATATTTGTTTATTTATCTTTCATGTGTGTGTATGTTAGAGAAAAATTTCAGGGAGTGGGTTCTCTCCCTCTACTACATGGGTGTTGGGGATGGAACTTAGGTCCTCAAGCTTGGTGACAGGCATTCTTACCTGTTAAACTATCTTGCTAGCTTGTTAAAAATAGACCAGACTGGGGAAAGAGACAAAGTCTTTGCTGTGCAGACAGTGAGGTCCTGCACCTATGTAAAAAACTGGGCCAGGTGACACATATTTGTAATTCCAGTGACCGAGGGTGGGGAAGAAAGAAAACAAGAGGTTCCTTGGGTTTGGTGGGCAGCCATGCTAGCCAAAACAGTGGGCTCCATGTTCAATGAGAGACCCTGTCTCAAAAAACAAGTTGGACAAGACTAGAGGAAGACACATGACATGATTTCTGACCTCCTCAATGTATACCTGGGCACACACCCCTGCAGACACATGTACAACACACACACACACACACACACACACACACACCAATAAGTAAATAAATATAAAAATAACCACATTGATGATTGAGACAATAGCTGTGGAGATGTCTGTCTCATAAGCCACTCACACACTACAAAGAGCTAAATCACCTGGGAGAGTCGAGGCCAGTGTGGCCTCAATGAAGGCTGTGATGACTGATCTTCATTGTCAACTTGGCTACATCTGAAATCAATCAAAGCCCAAGACACTAGGCACTCCTGTGAGGGATTTTTCTTTCTTTTCTTATTTTTCTCTGTGTAGCCCTGGTTGTCCTGGGACTCACTCTGTAGAACAGGCTGGCCTCGAACTCTGCCTGTCTCTGGAATTCTGGGATTAAACGTGTATGCCATCACTGCCAGCATTTTTAAAAATCAGATTACTTAAAGCATGAAGATTCACCCAAAATCTGGTCAACACCTTCTGGTGGCAGCCCACAGAGAAGGACTTGAAAGGATACGGCTTTTTGCCTGCTCATCCTGACTCTTGTTGACAAGTTCTTGCTGCCAGGCTTAAACCCACTTCTTCAGGACTCCTTTGTAGACTGAAGACATGCTGTTCTACAGGAATTAAGCACAATTTCATTGCCAAATTGGGACTGCTGAGACAACCAGCCTTGTGGACTCAACAACTACCAGATCTTGGGCCTTTACATCGTAAGATGGCCATTGTTGGACTACTCAGACCACATCCTATAAGCCAGTCTAATAAATAGATCCCACATATATTAGGAGTGTGTGTGGTGTGTGTGTGTATGATATATATGTATATATATATATATATATATGAATGAATATATATATATATTCATTCATTCATTCATTCTATCATTTCTCTTTAATACAAAGAACGTCTTACACTTGGAGTTAAATGACCCAGGATTGAGCCTCAGCTGTCCCATTTCCAAACCTTCTGTCTGGGACAGTCACTGCACCGCAGGCATCATATCTGTAATCTACAGAAGAGGAATAAGCTGTGCGGCGGGGCTCATGTCAGAAATTCCAGCTCTTAGGGAGCCTGAGGGAGGAGAATCACTGCAATTTTGAGGCCAGCCTCAGCTACAGAGTGAGTTCCAGGCAAGCCTAGGCTACAGAATAAAGCCTGGGTTTTTGTTGTTGTTTTGTTTTTATAAAGAAAAAGGGAGAGCCTTTGACGCTTCCAGTGTTTTATGAGAAGTGACACACAGCTGGTAACAATAAGCTGCTTGGAGCATACGTGAAGAGACCTCCGTGTGGTGGATATATAACAGGCAACCTTAGGGAAATTTTTGCTGTTAAGTAACAAAGTCAAGGCAAATCAAGCACATGTGGGCTACTCTGCCTCGAGTTCACAGTGAGATCAAGGAATCCCCAGCTGTCTTTATCTTAACACGTATTTCTCAAGCAGCTACTGAGTACCATCACTGTGTTGGTCTCTAGGAATACAAGACTTATTTCTTCAAGAGCTGTATAGTGTGTTCTCAAACCATTTGACAACACTGGCATATATTAGATGCTCAGGAAAGCTTGGCTGAGGTAAGTTAATCTTACTCTGTAATATAACCATAGGATAAAGCCACTAAAGAGGTGTGGGTTTTTTTGGTTGTTGTTGTTACTTATCAGTACTACCCAGTTTATAATGTGATTAGGTTGGTATTACTTCTAAAGTCTCCAGGGGAAATAACATTTTTATCCAGAGTTCATCTAGTCATCCACCTATTATACTTACATCTAGTGCTAATGTGATGCTCTTCTACTTAAAATAGTGATGGCATTTTTAAAATATTTATTAAAAATATGTTATCTCGAGGAAGTTTCGCCATTCCAGCTTTCTCCGTGCATGTAGACTGCCTCGTGGTCAGGAAGTCATGGTGGGAGACTAGTGCCTAGTATTTGTGGAACCTGAAAACTTCTTTAAGCTGCAGTTGCTGTGCCGGCCTCCTAGGACATTCAGTAGCTGGTCCTGTCCCCTACCAGGTATCTGTATGCTCAGCCAAATCTGTAAAACTGAAAATCAAAACTAAGAGCCCTGGATGGTAAAGGCCAAGGAGACTCTATCAAAGGATGCAGGCCCTGCCAGAGACCAGTGCGCCTTCCATTTCCAACTGTGCCAGGAGCAGAGCCTCTGCTTTGGATCCAAACCCACACGGTCCACACTTCAGTTGCAGCTCAACCGCCAGGAGTTCTGACACATCCAGGATCACAGAATCACAGACTCATAGGAAGGACAGCCTCCAGTCAGAAGGAGGCCAGATAACCCCAGAGATAATCAGATGGCAAGGGCAAGAGGCAAGTGCAAGAACATAAGCAAAGGAAACCAATTTGTTTTGGCAACATCAAAACCCAGTTCTCCCACCACAGCAAGTCCTGGATCCTCCAACACACCTATAAATCACGATTCAAGTCTAAATTTTCATTTCATGAAGATGATAGAGGACTTTAAGAAGGACATAAATAACTCCCTTAAAGAAACACTGGAAAACACAAGTAAAGAAATAGAAGCCCTTAAAGAGGAAACACGTAAATCCCTTAAAGCAATACAGGAGAACACAACCAAACAGGTGAAGGAATTGAACAAAACCGTCCAGGATCTAAAAATGGAAATAGATACACTGAAGAAAACACAAAGGGAGATAGCCCTGGAGAAGTAAAACCTAGGAAAGAGAACAGGAGTCACAGATGATAGAAGAGAGAATCTCAGCTGTAGAAGACATCTACGCAACAGTCAAAGAAAATACCAAAAAGCCTTTTCGCCAAGATGGCGCCGAAAGCGAAGAAGGAAGCTCCTGCCCCTCCCAAAGCCGAAGCCAAAGCGAAGGCCTTGAAAGCTAAGAAGGCAGTGCTGAAAGGTGTCCACAGCCACAAAAAGAAGAAGATCCGAACGTCACCCACCTTCCAGCGGCCCAAGACACTGCGGCTCCGGAGGCAGCCAAAATATCAAAAGTGCACCAAGGAGAAACAAGCTTGACCACTATGCTATCATCAAATTCCCACTGACCACTGAGTCAGCCATGAAGAAAATAGAGGACAACAACACACTTGTGTTCATTGTGGATGTCAAGGCCAACAAGCACCAGATCAAACAGGCTGTGAAGAAACTCTATGACATTGATGTGGCCAAAGTCAATACCTTGATAAGGCCTGATGGAGAGAAGAAGGCATGTGTCCGCCTGGCTCCTGATTATGATGCTCTGGATGATGCCAACAAGACTGGGATCATCTAAACTGAGTCCAGATGACTAATTCTAAATAGACACTTTTTTTTTCCACCATAAATAAAAAAAAAAAAAAAGAAAATACCAAAAAGCAAAAAGCTCCTAACTCAAAACATTCAAGAAACCCAGGACACAATGAAAAGACCGAACCTAAGAATAATAGGTATAGAAAACCAAATAACCCTATTTTAAAAATTAGGGTACAGAGCTAAACAAAGATTCTCAACTGAGGAATCTTGAATGGCAAAGAAACCCCTAAAGGAATGTTCAACATTCTTAGTCATTAGGGAAATGCAAATGAAACAACCCCAAGATTCCACTTTATACCAGTCAGAATGGCTAAGATCAAAAATGCAGGTGAGAGAAGATGTTGGCAGGGATGTGGAGAAAGAGGAACACTCCTCCATTGCTGGTGGGACTGCAAGCTGGTAAAACCACTTTGGAAATCAGTCTGGTGGTGTAGCGGGATACCATCCCACTACCTTTGTATAAAGCTCAGCAATTGGGCAGGATGAGAGGTAGGTGGAGTGAAGAGAGGAAGAGGAGAAGGAAGAGGATGGATTGAAGGGAGAGGGGAAAATATCGGTAGATGTACATGTGTAGTCTAAGGTAGTTGTAACATCTAGGTTAGGTATGGGGTAACACCTCTAATTGTATGGGCTTCTTGTTATTTGAGCATTACCAAATATATAAAGCTACTGGATAATGTTAAAAAAATGTTATCTCTGGATTTTATTATGAGATAGGATTTCATAAGTCTCAGGCTGGCCTCAAACTCCCTATGTAGCTGATCGCAGTCTGGAACCTCTCTTCCACCTGCTTCCACTTAGCGATAGATTGCACAGAACAAGCATGAACCACCAAACAGGGATTTATGCAGTGCTAGGGATCCAAATCAACTCTCTGTGCATGCTAGGCCAGTGCTCTAGAAACTGAGTTACACTCCTAGTCCTGATATTAGTTTTTAATTTGTTTGCTTTGTTTTGGAAACAGGGTATTGCTATACAAACAGTTTGCAAACTTCTCAGCGTCCAGAATGCTGGGGTGAAAAATGGGCATCACCACATGTTATTAGTCAGGGCTCCCTAGAGTCATGGGACTTATGGAATGTCTCTATATATTAAAGGAAATTATTGGAATGACTTACAGTCTGCAGTCCAACCAATTCAACAATGGGAAGCTGTCAATAGGAAGTCCAAGAATCTAGTAGTTGCTCAGTCCCTGAGGCTGCTGTTTTAGCTGGCCTTCTGTATAAGCTGGGACCCTGAAGAAGTAGGTTCCAATGGATGTGCTGGCAAGTAAGTGCAAGCAGGTGACAGAGACTTCTACTGTCCTTATGTAGGCCCAGATTAAAGGTATATACTACCTTGCCTGGACCTACGCTGTCCTTCACTTGGAACTTGTTTTGTTGCAGGCTGGCCTTGAACTCAGAGTTCTGCTTGCCTCTGACTCCTGGAATTCAAGGTGTATACCATCTTGCCTGGGCCTAAACTTTACTTGGCCACTAGGCCTCAAAATCCTGATCAAAACTGTGTGTCATCTCATGTCAAGATCCAGTCAAAAAGCTTGTGTCTTCTAGCCTCAAGATCTGGATCATAATAGTCAGACTGACCACTGGGAATAGCCATCATACCATGTCTAGCTGCAAGATGACACTCTTTACATGAAATGAAAAACATTGTCAAAAAGAATGATGCTTCCAAATGACAAATCATAAAGGATACACTGACTGTGAATTGTATATTTATTAATACACAGATGCTCCCCGATTTTCTAGGTTATATCAGTAAGTCCACATTAAATATTTCTTTTTTGTTTTGTTTTGTTTTCGAGACAGGGTTTCTCTGTGCAGCACTGGCTGTCCTGGAACTCACTCTATAGACCAGGCTGGCCTCAAACTCAGAAATCCACCTGCCTCTGCCTCCCAAGTGCTGGGATTAAAGGCGTGCGTCACCACCACCCGGCTAAATATTTCTAACTGTGGAATACTGTAACCTCGTCTCTTTAACCATTCTCGTAAGACTTACATAATCCCAAAGCTTCATGGCACTATCTAGCATGTAGCTGATTAAAGGATTGACTCCCTCTTTTTTTTTTTTAATTTTATTTACTTTATGTATATGAGTACACTGTAGCTGTCTTCAGACACCCCAGAAGAGGGCATCAGATCCCATTACAGATGGTTGTGAGCCACCATGTGGTTGCCGGGAATTGAACTCAGGACCTCTAAGTTCAGTTAACAAGGGTTTGGTTGCCAGCATTTATATGGTGGTTCACTCTGGTTGCAAATGACCTGATGCCCTCTTCTGATTTCCACAGGCATCAGGTGGTACTAGTGTCCTATATACACTCAGGTGGAACACTCATACACATAAATAAGTCTAAAAATAAATCATGTTCATAATCTCAACATTTGGGAAGCTAAGGCAGAAAGAATTGTGAGTTTGAGGCCACCCTGAGCTTCTTAATGACTGCACCTACTGACTGTAGTGGTTCTAACTGTAAGCCAAGTACTTAGGTGACAAACACAGAATTGTCTGTGAGTTTGATGAGGTCCAGACAGCTTGTCTCAAACAAAACAAAAAGAAACAAAACAAACTTCAACAGCAATCAAAAAACAAACTGAGCAGCCAAGTCTGCAAACTCACGGATTCCCCAAAACCAGAAAACAAAAAGAATGGAGAAGAGATTGGAAAGTCTACACTAGATGACAGGAAACATGTACAGTTTATTTTTGAAGGAATAACTTTCAGGAAACCACCCAAGAACTAGAGTTATTGTTGAGGCCTGTTCCTTTTAACATAACTGTAGCCATTTTGTATTCAGCCTCCATTTTGCTCAGAAGGTGAAATTAAGTTCAGGTTCTCAGACTCCACTTCCCAGAAGAAATAATCCATAGCTGACAGGGAAGAATGCTATTAATAAGCCAAAATTATGGTTGAATCTCTTGTACTCTGTTATATCAAGTATTGGGACTCCCTGGTTCACGACCTGTGCCTCCCCTTGAATAGGACCAATCAGTTCAAAGGATAGCTGATAATACTTTGTCTAGACAGCCAAAAATGTGCCACCTTACTGCTTGCCTTTAAACTTTTGAACCTGTTTTTTCACATAAAAAGCCTGCCCTAAAGACAGACTGGTATCACATTTAGGCTGCTGAGGCCCTTTTGTGGCCCTGAACATTCAGTCTTGGGGTGTGGGTTCAATAAACTATTCTTGCTTAACTGAGATTTGTGTTCATATGGTTTGTGTGGTGACAGTTATAAACTTTCTAGGAGTTTTTCATAGCATCCATGGGCCAACTGCTGGCCTCCCCATCACTCACATTACAACTGTTCACTCATAACTCTCCCCTTCTTCCTGAACTCTCCTTGAACTTCCTGAGTTCTTCCTTGCACTCTCTTTGTAGATGTATTGACTTGGGTAACTTGTTCTGGCCAGTGGAATTTGATCAGTGATCCTGTCTCTTCCAAAGTAAGGTTTTGAAATTATTTCTCCCAATTATTTCTTTCTCTGCTACAGAGAATGAATTACTGTGATTCAGGTGTGTCGATGGCTACTCTTAGTTGTCCACTTGACTACATCTGGAACTAACAAAAACCAAAAATGGAGGGACTTTTGCTTAATTTGAAGCGGGATGATCCACTTCTAATCTGGACCTTTGACCTGGGAAGATCCCCCTCTAATCTGTATCACACCTTCTGCTGTTTGCCTGTGTAAGCAAACGGAAGAAGGAAGTTCTTGCTCTTTGCCTGCTTACTCTTTCGTCTAGCAAAACCACTCATTCACTGGCATTAGAGCCCACTTCTTCGGGATTCCTGCATATACAAAAGACTAGCTAAGATATCCCATCTCCTGGACTGAACTACTGGATTCTTGGACATTCCATTCATAGGCAGCCATTGTTGGGTTAGCTGGACTACAGCAGTAAGTCAGTTTAATAAATTCCACTTCTCTCTCTAGAGAGAGAGAGATCCATTCTGTAAGTTCTGTTACTCTAGAGGTCCCTGACTAACACAAGGTGATACAGCTAAGAGACTGAGGTCTCTGTCAATCTGGTTCCTACAGAGACTGGACCAGTGATTCTGATCCTTATTAATCACTAAGGATGAGCAGGTGATAAACCTTTGTTTCCTTGAATCTAAAGGTTTTAGACATGTTTGTTACTAGATGCCAGAACATAACTTTCCTGTTTAATCCAGTCTAGGAAGTTTCATTCCAAGTTTTTTGGTTTTCTTCAAGACAGGGTTTCTCTGTGTAGCCCTGGTTGTTCTGGAACTCACTCTGTAGACTAGGCTGTCCTCGAACTCACAGATCCACCTGTCTATGCCTCCTGAGTGCTAGGATTAGAGGTGTATGCCACCACACACTGGTTTCATGTCAGTGAAGAGACAAAATAGATGAAAGACGTCACACTGATTTGTCAGAAGTATCTTTGTACTAAAGGGTTTTTAGCTTAAGGTCTAACTTTTTAAATAACTTTTAATCTAAATATCCCATAAGGTTTCTAATTTTAAGATGATTCTACTGTGACTCTTTAAATAGGATATTAAATTCACCCATAAGTTTCTGTGCTTCCTATAAATGATCACCTTCCTTAATATTGACTTGCTGAATCTAGTCACACATCACGATTTCTAAAATCATTTTAACTAGAGCAAAAAGTTCTAAACTATAAACATTCTGCTTTGATGGAAGGACAGGGTTTCTACTCCTGACTACCTGTCTCTAGAGCGTGGAGGACTAGAACACTCTGGATTATTTTGGCTTTTATTCACATCTCGGAAGTTTAACCTTGAAGGGCTTTTTAAATTGCTAGAGTGGACAGCAAATGTGAGTGCCAATCTTGGTTTTCAACTTGGTCACATCTGGAATTAACAAACCCTAAACAACTCAGCACACTTGTGAATGTTTTCTTGATTGGATCATTTGAGGCCAGAAGTCCCACCCTGACTCTGCCACGCCTCTTGTGGGAGCCTACATAAAAGGAAGGGGGGGAGTAGACCGCTTTTGCCAGCAAGTTCTTTTCTCCCACTGCTGAGACATTACTTTGCTGATTAAAACCTACTTCTTTGGCTTCCAACGTAGACTGAAGACCAGCTGACACATCCAGCCTCGAGGACTAAAAACTACTAGGTTCTTCGCCTTACCACAGCCTGTAAGTCACTCTAATAAATCCCCTCTTTATATACATACATATGTACGTATATACATATATGTTTCACATGTTTAATATATATTCAATTAGTTGTTTCTATAGAAAACCCTGAATATATAATAAGTAAGAAAATTTTAAGCCGCAGAAAAGGAATACCATAATAACATTACTGGAAGCTATAAGCCATCTTGCCCAATTTCAGTGCAGTCCAAGTGCCTTCCCATTTATTATCTGTTATTCCTGATTAGCCTTTCATGAGAACATTGTCCAATGCAACATTTTGAAGTTAGGGAACTTCTTTTTTTTTACTTGTTACTTTTTTAGCTCAAAACTTAAATGCAGGAATTAAGTGGTTTCTTGTAGGCTAACTGATTTTGGGGTGTGTGTGTGTGTGTAATGATGACTATATATAGTTACTTATATTTTCAAGTTCAGAATATTGAAAGCGCCAAGGAGGTTGATATAGAAGGGAATCAGTAGGAACATACTAACAGGCGCCCACTTCCAGAGTTGAAGGTTAATTTGCTGGCTTTGTAAGACGGAGATCCAAAGTCCGGAAAGTTCTGCAGCAGAAATCCTTAGGCTTTCTAATGCTGTGATGTCAGGGGACGAAGTCAGGGGCTGGAGCCCAAATCGAAACATCAGCTGCAGGCGGGAAAGCGCAACCTGTGGGCCCGTGCAGGCCCAGAAAGGCTCCAGGACCAGAAAGCAGACAGAAAGGAGACGCCCAAGTCAGCAGGCGTTGGTTGGGGGCTGCGCTGGCGCTGGGGGCGCCTGGCGAGCTGTGGCCGCGGGCGAGGGCGGAGCCAGGCTCAGGGTGTAGGCGTGGCCTCACACTCCGGGTCTGCACTAGGCACGCCCCCTCCCCTACGCCAGGGGCCTCCCCGCGCGGTGCACGTCCGCGTCCCGCGCCTCCGCCTCCTCGCTCGTTCGCTCGCTCGCTCCTTCCCGCCCTCCCCGCAGCTCCGGCCGAGCCGGCTCCCCCCGCCCCAGTCTCTCATGAATATTGAGCGGCCCCTGTTGTATTTCCCGAGCTCCATTGCGGAAGCCGAGGCTCGCCATATTGTGCGGCGGCGCCGGCGGTTGATCCTCGAGTCTCGCTCCGGCTGTGGCCAGCGCAGCCCCGGGCTGGGGCAGGAGCCGGTGAGCCGGGCAGGCGGGATGGCGACGTGTGCGAGGGCGGCAGGCTGTGGCTGGGGGATCCGGGACGGGCTGCGGCCCGAGCGGCGGCGGGGCTGGGGGTGTGTGTGTGTCCGCGGCCGCGAGGGGCCGTGAGGCGATGGCGCCGCCGCCCCCGGCCCCTCGCTCTGCCGCTCGCGGCCCGCCCGGGAGGGCTCATTGTTCGCTGCCTGAGAGCACCGGGTTGGCGAGGCGTCCAGAGCCCTTCCGAGGAAGCGCACCCGCGCCACCCTCGGCTTTACGGCGGCCGGGGCCTCGAGGGCGGCTCCGGAGCAGTAGTCGAACTTACCCCTGGGCTTACCCGCCGGGCCCGGAGGTCGGCGCCGTGGGGGAGGGGAGGGGCGCCCCGGGCGGACAACCCTCCTTCCTTCGGGACCTGGCACCGGGTTGGTCTCGGGATCCCTTCACGGCCCCACATTCCTGGAGAGCCGCCGCCTGCCCCGGAGTATCTGTTGCTGCCTCCGCGAGCTACGGGCTCACCCTGGAGGCGGCGTTGGGGGAGGGGGCCACTCTGGCTGTTCCACTGGCTGCTTCGCGTTTTGACCCCGGGATGTATTTGCCGAAATCCCTGGTCCCCTCTGTGCCTGTCGGCTCCCCAGCCTCGGTCCTTGCTACAGCAGTCGCCTTGCTACTCTCAAAGACAATGTTGTTGGTAAAAATCGGTCTTGGAAACTTTGAGGTTCATTTCTATTATTTTGCCCACCGAAGCAAATTACTGATTCAGGTCCCCGAAGCCCCATTGGGTGTCTTTTTAAGAAGCTGTCGGAAGTTTGTATGCCTTGTGACGTGTTGTGGAAATGTCAGACTTTCTATACGGTGTGAAAAAGCTTAGATAGGCATTTAAGTATCTGGTATGCGATTATTTCTTTTGAGATAAAAGAGGCATAATGTCAAGTAATTTAAGCTGATATTTTAATTAAAACTACCATAAGCCATTTGCATTAAATTATTTTTAATAGTTCCGTGGTGATCAACGGGAGTACTTGGTGGAATTGGTAGCAAATTATTTGTAATTGTTGAATAAATCAGATGTCTGGTTTTGAGATTTATTTTTATTTATTTACTTTTGCCAGCCACCCATTCAGAATAGTCCAGGCAAGCTGGCCTCGTACTCTATACTTAGTTTAAGGCAATCCTCCTGTCTCAGCTTCCCCAGTGACAAGATTATAGACATTGAAAACAACTGGCTTACATTTTGTGTCTTAAATTAAACTTTAAACTTTTGGTTTATAAAGAACTTAAATGGCAGTAATGTTACTCCTGGATATACCTCTTTGTCTTCTAAAATCTCTGCTTGTCAAATCAACAGGTATCCTTTTATTAAAGACTTGATAGCAACAACTAATCTATTTAGTAAAATTACTGGTAAATATATAACATTACAATTTCTAGGTATCACACCAAATATGGGTTTTTACTTCTTCCAAGTTAACTTATTTCTCTAAATCCCTCATGTGGGATGGACACAACATTAGTTATAGAGGAAAGTAAATTGGAGACTTTAGACACATAGCTCTAATTTAGCCTTTAGGAGTAGAGACAGGTCATCCTAGACTACATAAAGAGCAGCATGGACTATATGAGACTGCCTCAGACAAGCACAGACAACAATGCAAAATCCAAACCTCTAAAAGGAGACTATGAAGGATAGTCTTTGTATTTGAAAAATAAGGTAACAGTCCTCTAATGTGCTGCGCAGAAAGCTTTAACTTAGAATAAATAATATAACAGACACCACAGACATGCAAAATACTGGAAATTTAGTGGGCTTTGTTATTTATTTTTGTTTTATTTCCTCTGTGGGTCATTCAAGACAGTGCCCAGGTAGATAGAAATATAGACTAAGTCTGCAATCATGTTTGGAATTTCATTAGTCTGTTACTGATCTTAGGTTTCCAATGTCAGGAGTGCCCAGCCTGCTGCCTGGGTTACATAGGTTCCAGGATAGCTAGGAATGGCACCCAGCAGCATGTTTGTAGATGACAGTGTCAAAAGGATGAACAGTTGGATGTGATGGTACATGCCTTTAATTTCAGCACTTGAGAGGCAGAGGCAGTCTTAGTTCTAGGACAGCCTGGAACTACATAGAGACCCAATCTCCCACTTTTCGTGCCTCCCTCACACCCCCAAAGGTTGAACACTGTGGACCTGGATTCTGTGGGTCTTCGGTATTTGCTGTGTGGGTGTGTAGAGTGGAAGTATAGGTTGTGATTTCACATAGATACTTTGAATTTGTAATGAGACACATGGAGTTTAATTAGAAACTAGCTTTACTGTGTCAGGAGCTAGCTAGGTAATGAGTCCCTGACTGTAGATGCTAAGAAGGTGGGTGGCCCATTACCAGTTTGGCCTGCGATGAAAAACTCTTATGTAGAGTTGGCCATGTTCTTAATTCTTTTTTAACGCTTTATGGCGTCTGGCAGCTGAAGTGGACTTGTATGGATAAGTCTGTCCTATTGGAACTGAGCTGCAGTGTGCTATCAGCAGTTCCAAGAAAGATGCCCACACATTCTGAGATTGAACTGCCATTTGCTATAATTTTAGTTTATTAACTCCAATAGTGAAAAGTTACTTTAAGAGTTAACTTCAGATTGAAATGTCTAGTGAAGGCATGCTAAGTAAGTAAAGGACAGATTTAAAAAGTCTTAAGAATTTCTATTGTTGGCTTTCAGCAGATGTGTTGCTTATTTGTATAGTGGAGTGTTTGTTTGTTTGTTTGAGACTGGTTCTCATGGTGTAGTCCTGACCTGCCTGGAACCCCTAGAGATCCAGTAGCCTCTGGCTCCTGAGTTTTGAGAATAAAGACTTGTGTCACCATGCCCAGCCTAGTGGGGTTGTTTTTTTATGAAGAAGTTAGAATTCAAAGTATGTAAAATGTAAAGATTGTGTGGTTTAGTGGCGGAGGTTGTGTTTAGTATGCAGGGCCCTAGACGTTGTGCCCAGCACTGAAGAAAATGACTTTGAAATAACCAGCAAGTTCAGGTCTGTCTGTGTTAGTGATGAAACAGATTGTGATTTCTTTCCTTGAACAATAGATGGTTATGGGGGCATTTGTGGGCTAGTTTGAACAACAACAACAACAATTTTTTTTTTAATTCCAAAGCTGGAGAGCTTGGATCACAAAAGCAAAAGTTCAGTAGCTTCTGTGCTTCATCTTAACAGAAACAAATGATTGATTTCAAGTTAGCTTTTGTAAAATGGATTTTATAAAATAACCTCAAATTTATTCAAGTAGCAAGGTATTTCAGAAGAGAGCAGTCAGATTTACTAGGTCTGGAGGACTGGAGAGATGGAGCGCTTTGGTTTCAGTTTGGTTCCCAGACCCACAGGGTAGCTTACATTAAGGTGTAGCTCCAGTCCTAGCAGATTTGGTGCCTTCTGGCTTCTGAAGCCAGCACTGCATGCATGTGGTACACAGACTGTTTAGCAATGTATTAAGTCCCAGTAAAGAAAACAAACTTAAGGGCTAGAGAGATGACTCAGAGAGGTTAAGACCATTTCAGAGGTCCTGAGTTCAGTTCCCAGCAACTACACAGTGGCTCACAACAACCATCTTCTGATAGGGTCTGATGCCCTCTTCTGTCATGCAGGAGGCATACATGCAAAGGAGCACTTGAATACATAAATAAATCTTTTTAACAAGTTGAGTAAGAACAACATTTAATATTAGGAAATTGGTTAGATGGGCATAAAAGCAAAAAGGAAATGTTAGCAGTAGTTCTGAGTTCTGCGAAGAGGGTCCGTGCAGCTGGTGCTGGGTGGTGTAGAGGTCAGCTGCTCATTTATAGGACATGTGATGGCTGGTTCAGGAAATACCCAAAGAAGCTGGCTACAGGAGCCAGGTACTGCCCCTTCTGCTAGGGACTGACTTAGAGTTTCAACTTAACAGCAACCTAGAAGGCCCCTTTTCCTGTTTTCCAGTCTCCATTTTTCTACATAATAAACCCTACTGACAGGAATCGTGATTTTATTCTGTCATCAGAGACTATATTTTAGGAGGATAGTGTTAGAATTGAAGACAGTGAATAAAAGACCTGCACAATGATTCATGATAAAATACAATACTTTTAATAGGAAACCATGCTCTTTCCCTTTCAAAAAACATTCATCTTTATCTTTGTGCCAGACCACTTTGCTAGGAATTAGAATTAGAAAACTACGTTAAAGGGCTCTGTCCCTAGAGATCAGTTTCAGTGGGCATGACACAAACTACTGTACATGTGTTAAATGCCGTAAGGGATGAGTGGTGTGTTTTGGGAGCCCAAAGGACATAGCAGCTAACTTGCTGTTTATCTGCTGAGCTAAGCTTAATGACTAGTATTATTTTTATCTTAGATTCTGATCAAAGCCACCTGTCCATCATTTCTCATCATTTTCTCTGTCCATCATTTCCTATGAAAGGTGTTTTTATGAGATATCTCAATTTTGTCACATTATTGTATCTTGTGCCTCATTCATCCAAATTATAATAACTCTTGTTTCCTTGTACTTTAAATCTAGTACTATGTATATAGATGTTTGGGTACTTTATGTTTCTTCCTTCCAGGGTCATTCAAAAACTGTTTGGGAAGTTAGTTTTTCTGGATGTAACAATTCACTTTAGTTAATTGAAGTAGTTATAGCACCAGCTTTTGATAGAAGGTAGCTTTAGATTTCTGATTGAGTGTATTTCAGAACCAGTAGCAATTATTTTTTTCAAGGTAACACTTTTGTTGATTCTCTGGGAGCTTCCCATCATGTACCTGTCACATTCACTTCCCAGTTCTTCCATCTCTGATTCCCTTTGTGACCTCTCCCAAAGAAAGTAAAAATAAAAACAAAATTAAAAAAAAAAAAAAAAAGTCCAGGCTGGAGAGATGGCTCAGTGGTTAAGAGCACTGGCTACTCTTCCAGAGGTCCTGAGTTCATATCCCAGCAACCACATGGTGGCTCACAACCATCTGTAATGGGATCTGATGCCCTCTTCTGGTGTGTCAATGGCAGTATACAAATAAATAAATAAATAAATAATTTTTTTTTAAAAAAAGTCCAATTTGTGTTATCTATGTACTCACTCACTGGAGCCTGATCAAACTCTCAGTGGCCTGCCCCTGAAGTAGAACTGCGTCCTTCCCCTCCCACACCTCTGCCAGAAGCCTTCAGTTAACTTAGGCTATTCTTCAGCCTTCGGTGGCTCTTGCCTCTTTCTTAATTAATGCTATTTCTGGAAGAGAAAACCAATTCCTCATTTATTTCTGACATATTTTATTAGCAGCTCTTCTCTCTTCCCTTATTGTATTGATGACTGTTACCCAGTTAGCTATTGTGAAATGTATAGATCCTATAGAGTGCTTTGCTTTGACTTTCTGCCTGTTTTCCTCCACCAGACACCGTATTGAATTAGAGCTCATTTACTTTTTAAAGGATATATGTCTCCATGCCAGTAATTGCATTGAACTCTCATTATTTACACTGTTTCTTATGCAGAATTTAATTCAGCATATGAGGGCTGTCCTGGAACTCAGCCAGATGTCTTCTAGAAGGCTTATTATATATCGCAGAAAAGTTAGTATATGTAATAGGAGTTTTTGAGTTGGAGGTAAGAGACTTGATATGTAGGGTTAGGATTATATGTAGTGCTGGTGTAATGCTAGCCTCCTTTTCATGAGGTTCAGTCACCAGCCAGCACTTATAAAAAGATGGTGAGGAGAGAGACTTACTTGGTTTCTAGGTCTTCCTCCAATTACAAGCAGATCTTGGCTGATCTGAGTATGCTTGTGTTCATGTGTCTGTATGTCCGCCAAGTTGACCCAATGGAAGATTCGTAAAGATACTAAGATGGAAGGCCTGACCTACCTAGTAAGATCCTGAGCCAAAAGCCACCAAAGTAGGAGGAAAAAAGCTGAGGATGCCAGTCATTTGCCAATTTTTTTTTTTGTCCCCTGCAGCAGTCCTACCAACACATGCCTAGTGGATTATACAGAGCTTTGCTTTAGTAGGCACCATAAATATATAAAAATATACTGGATGTATACAAGTATACACTAATGGAGCTTCCTGCTTTAAAAGCTTTATTTCCATGTCATTTTACCATCTTCATAAAATTTCTAGTTTTTCTGGGGAGATGAGCCTTTTACATTGCTTCAGGTTCCTTATTAAATATTCCATTATTTATTAAGCTACGTTTATTAAATGAAGGCAAGAATAGTATTTACTCCAAGAGACTCTTGGAATTAAATGGTATTTTGTAGAAAGTAAGCATTGTAAATTCTACCTCTAACAATTGCCTGTAGCCCATGCTAGCTTCAAAACTTTAAATTCTCTTGACTCAAATTCCTAAGGGCATTATTCCCTGGGCTGAGAGTACAGTCTTAAAGAATATGACAGTTTTTATCAGTAAATTTTAATTAGCTGCTTTCTAAAAGAGTTTTTTTTCCTCTTAGTTTTTAAATTGAAATATCTTTTAGGTTACTCTATTGTTACTGGCTTTTCGAAACAGTTTTTTCTGTGTAGCCTTGGCTGTCCTGGAACTCACAGTAGACTGGGCTGGTCTTGAACTCAGAGGTCTACCTGCTTCTGCCTCCCAAGTGCTGGGACTAAAGGTGTGTTTTAGAAGTAAATTCAGGGGCTTTCCTACTGTTCTTGCTCTCAAATGAAGAAATGGAGACTTTCTATTTATTATAAGCGTCAGCACTATAGCTGGGCAGGTACTCTTCTATTCTAACCACGATCTAACTTGATTAGGCTACCTAGTCCTCTGCCACTTGCCCCATTACTTGCCATCTTAGTTTTGTCCTGGTTGTTCCTGCCTCATTTATCCTCTCATGGAGATTCTCCTGGTGACCTGCTCATGGCAATCCTCGGTGGTGAATCTCTCTCACTCTGGTCCTCACCAGAGACCCCCCCCCCCAATTTGGATCGGAAGTCCCACCTCCTCTCCTGCCCATCCTCTTTATTAACCAATCTGAGGTTATGGAAAACAGTCTTTACACAACTTTGAGATGGGAAATGCTTGGTGATGCTAACATTCTGATTGCAACCAGATCTCTGGGCATAGTGATCAGCATCTTAATATATAAAGCCATCCCCTAGTAGTGTGCACCACTATGCCTGGCTTAGGTTGTTCTCTTTATTACAAATACAGTTTTTCAACAATCCATACCATCTCCAGAAATAAGACGGTCAGTATATTTTTCTTCCTTGTTACATTTTTAATTGGTGGATCTGGATATCTCTCCTACCTATGATTACTGGTATTGTTACTCCCAACTTTATGCAGTTCTGGGGATGGAAGTCAAGGCTTTGTGTATGCTCAGCAAAAAGTCTACCACCTGAGCTATATCCCTAGCCCCTTCATGCATACTCCTCTTCCCAAGAAATGGCTTTGGAATATCAATTTTTCTTGCTATGACATGTGGTATGCTGGACTGGACCAATAGCTTGCTTTGATTTTGAAGAGATAACAAAGTATTACTGGCAGATGAGAACTAGGAGGTAAAGTATCAGGGTAAAGAATGTGATTTGTCAAAAGGATAGACATATGAAGTGAATTAAACAAAATTGGTTGGTTCTAGTCAAATTAGGCAGAAGAACCCTTCCAAATTGCACAAGAACAAAAAACTAAGAACCCTGTAAGGTCTGTAGCATTGAGGATACCTACCAATTCAGGTAAAACCTACCAGTGACTCACCGCTTTAAACCTAAGTGTAGATGGACATGGGAAAATAATAGGATAGTTATTCTCTTTAAGGTAAAAATGCAAGAAAGCCTTGGGTATGACTTAATACTTCGTGCATACATATTTTACTTAGCCCAGGTTGACCTTGAACACTATATGTGGCTAAGGCTGCTCTTGAGCTGATCCTCCTTGAACTTGGATCACAGGGTGTGAGCTACTATGCCTGTCTTCTCTGCATCGATTAATGTATTTGCTGCTTTTTGGCTTGCTTTAGAAAGAAAAGATGGCAGGTCATAGTTGTGCTAATGGTTGGGATATTGAAGTTGAAAGAAGTTGCTAAAGGTAGATATCTTAGCTCAGGAGAATGAGGTAAATTTTATTCCTTAGAGCATTAAAGAATGCTTTTGAGGCTACTTAATATAAATCTATAATAAGGAAACTGAATCTTCAGCTAAAGTGATTAGCCTTAGTTCACCCTAGAACTTAGAAGCTGTGCTTGCCATTAGCATGGAAAGCTTATCCTTGCTTCTGTTTCAGTGACCAATGTGCCTGTTAGCAGATTGTCTCCACCTTGTGGCAGCAGTGTTTTTACAAAGCTGAATAATAGAGGCAGAAAACTAGAGAGCCCTTCACTGCATTTGAGGAAGGGGTTGGGGGAGGAGGGAGGAGCTATTTTTATTAGCTTTGTCTAATGATTACTGATAGTGAACCCCCCCCTTTTTTTTTGTCTGTGCTTATTATACATCTTTGGAGAAATGGTGTGGATAAGTTCTTTGCCTGCTGAGAAAATAGAGCTATTCATTTTTAGTTGGAGTTCTTTAATGTAGTCTAGATATTAATCCCTTACCAGATAATTTTCCAAGTATTTTCTTGCATTTTATAGGTTGCTTTTTCATTCAGACAAGATAGTGTTCTTGTCTGTGCTTTTGATAGCCCATCCCACAGCATTGCAGAATCCAGTGTTGGAGATGTGTTTTGTGTATGGTAAGATTTGGGTCCAGCTTCTTTTTTGTCTGCATGTGGATGCCCTATTTTCTCAGTTTTTTGGAAAAGATTCATCTCTCCCCTCCATATTTGAATAATCTTGGCTTCATGGCTAAGAAGCATTTCTCCAACCCACATCATTTTGAGTAATACAGCTTTGTGTTTAATTTTGAATATAGAAATTCTTTAACTTTCTTTTCTCAATACAATTTTGATTATTCTAGGTCTTTTGCGATGGGCTTTGTGATTACTTTCAGTGTTCTTAGATTTGTTATTGTATTTATTTATGTGTATGTCCTGAGCCTGAATGCAGACGCCCTCTGAAGCTAGCTGGTGTCAGATCCCTTGGACCTGGTGGTACAAGTGGTTGTGATCTGCCTGGCGTGAGTTCTGGGAACTGGGTCCTGGCAGAGCGGTAAGCACTCTTGGACTCTGAGCCATCTCACCAGGCCTGAGCTTTGTGATTTAGGGGGTGTGGGGATAGTGCTAGGATCTTGAAAGATTGCATTGACTTAGTTTGAGTTGTATCATTTTCTTAAAAATCTTAACTTTGGCCAGGCAGTGGTGGCGAGTTGTATCACTTTCTTAAAAATCTTAACTTTGGCCAGGCAGTGGTGGCGCACGCCTTTAATCCCAGCACTTGGGAGGCAGAGACTGGCAGATTTCTGAGTTCGAGGACAGCCAGGGCTACACAGAGAAACCCTGCCTCGAAAAAACCAAAAAAAAAAAAAAAAAATCTTAACTTTTTAAATCTGTAAAATACATGTTGCCATCATTCATTTATTTTCTTTTAAGTTTTTGATACAGGCTCTCACTGTACCCTGTCGCTGGCTTGGAATTTGATTAGACCAGGTTGGTCTTGAACTCACAGGCCTCTCTGCCCCCTGAGTGTTGGAATTAAAGGCACAGGCCATGCCAGGCTCTTTTAGCTTTTTGAAATGGAGCTTTTCTGCCTAACTCTGGCTAACCTAGAGCTTACTAGCTGGTCTGACCTTTTCAATCTTCCTGCCTCTGGAGTGTTGTGATTACAGATACGTTGCCACACATGGCTTTACTTTTTTATTTTTATTTATTTATTTATTTTTGGTTTTTCGAGACAGGGTTTCTCTGTGTAGCCCTGGCTGTCCTGGAACTCACTCTGTAGACCAGACTAGCCTTGAACTCTCGAACTCAGAAATCCTCCTGCCTCTGCCTCCCAAGTGCTGGGATTAAAGGCGTGTGGCACCACCGTCCAGCGGCTTTACTTTTTTAAAAAGTTTTGTATGTATAGATTTTTGTTAGTGTTGCTTAAATCTGTTCCTGAGTAATGCACCATTTAAAACTGGAAACCAGTACCAAGGAATGGGTCGTTAGGTAATTTTTACTATGTGAATATCAATGTACCTGTGCATTAAAGTGTCTCTGATGTCCCTGTGTGATGTCTTGTAATATCTACTTTTGTGTCTGTGTTTTACTGCTGACTGGAATATAGGTTTGTGGTATATAACTATTACTTTTCTGTGCTTCTATATGCTTGGCAAGTGTGTGAGTGAGTGCGTGTGTGTGCTTGCTCACTTGGAATTGTTTTATTTCCCTTTTATGTCATTCTTAATGTGTTAAATTTCTTTTTTTTTTTTTTTTTAAGACAGGGTTTCTCTGTGTAGTCCGGGCTGTCCTGGAACTCACTCTGTAGACCAGGCTGGCCTCGAACTCAGAAATCCGCCTGCCTCTGCCTCCCAAGTGCTGGGATTAAAGGCGTGAGCCACCACCGCCCGGCATGTGTTAAATTTCTAATCAACTGATTTTACTGGCTTGGTTTTTACCGTTCAGTGGAATTTCCAGTTTTGCTATCAGATGATAGCATCTGAACAGAATTACTTTCTGCTTTGGGTGCCTTTATTTCTTGTCTTCTTGCTTTTTTGTTTTTGTTTTGTTTTCTTGTTTACTTGTCTTAGAACATCCACTAATGTGTTTAGAATAGAAATGGTAGGGGACTGGTAAGATGGCTCAGTGGTTAAGAGCACTGGTTGCTCTTCCAGAGGCCCGAGTTCAATTCCTAGCAGGTCTGAGCAGGTGGATGTATATGCAGCAGAGCACTCATACATTAAATAAATGAAAATTTTTTAAAAATGGTAAAAGTACCATTTCCTGTTTTACTCTTTAACATCAGCACCCATGCGGTAATAAGTTTGGGGACCCTTTACTATATTTCTAACTTGTTTTCTATAATGGTATGTATCTTCCCTCTGCCCACCCTCATTTTTTTTTAAGTTCTGTTCTACGTAATTGGTTGTTAATTACTAATAGCTGTAATGCAGCCAAATCGTGTCCCTTGAATGTTAGTGCATGGGTGTTTTAATTAGGATTCTTACCTTTCTTAAACTGTCCTCTATTTTTGCTGGGTCTTTCCTTTTCCTTTTCCTCTTTCCCCCTCCCTCCCCCCCCCCCCTCCCCCCCTCCCTCCCTCCCCCCCTCCCTCCCTCTCTCTCTCTCCCGTCAGTCTGAGCGCATTATTGTGCTGCACATCCTTCTCGCGTGTAGCCTCCCTTAAAGTGCTCTAGTTTACATTTGCATCTTGACTACCTGTTACTCCACTCTCCCTGCCCGTTTTCTTTCTTTCTTTCTTTTTTCTGTTTCTGAGGTAAGTGTGGCCTCCCATGCACTGGGGTGGCAGCCATGCACACACAGTCAGGCTGAGGTAAGTGTGGCCTCCCGTGCACTGGGTGGCAGCCATGCACACAGTCAGGCTGAGGTAA
>NW_021604700.1:1966912-1977460 GCF_004785775.1 Grammomys surdaster | reverse complement strand
CTCCCGTGCACTGGGTGGCAGCCATGCACACAGTCAGGCTGAGGTAAATGTGGCCTCCCGTGCACTGGGTGGCAGCCATGCACACACAGGCAGGCTGAGCTCCTGACTCGGCTCATAGTGAGTGAATGCCCTGAAACTCTCATCTTGCTGAGTGCTGTTCTTGCTTATTATTGTCCTGCCTTCTCTCTTCAAGTAATTGTTTAGTTACCCTTCTCCAAGAAGGAGTCTTTTCCTCTAGAGAGCCTTGTCTGATTTTTTTTTTTCCTCTCTTATTTGACTATGCCTTTGTGCCCTTACAATGATTATCAAGTTGTGTGAAAGCATATATTGGGAGCTCTCCTGTCCATTAGCTGGTAAGTAGACTGTAAGAGGTTTCCTGTCACAGTGAACGCTTCTAGTAATGTTTACTCACTGTTTTTACTATGGATCTGCTAACTTAAGATCCTTAGGCAAAGGGACAGGAAGAAAATCAGACTGCGACTGAGATCACTAGGACTGACCATTGCAGGACCTTGATAGCTGAATTCTGAAACCATAAAGAAAGACGGAGCTGCCAATAAAGTATCTTTGTGTATAGGCTTAGCATTAGAGGGGATGATATGATTGGCAGGAATATAGTAGGATACTGTATGCAGACTAAGTACTATGTTATGTCTTTAAAATATTTATTTTCCTTATAACGATTAACTTAATTGTGGAGAGTATGAAAAACATTAAAGGATCTACTGGTATTCAGAAAGTTAATACTGAATAATAAAGATTTGGAAAGTCAATCTGAATAGTTTTTTCTCTGTGTTCTATAATACACAAAAGAAATATTCAAGTCAAAAGTACTAGCTAACACAGTAATTTAGGTGAGTATTCCAGATGTTTTGTGCAATAAGCTTTTCAATTGAAAAGGAACACCTTCTTTATGTCTTTGGGAGCTTACAGAGGTTGGTGTCTGGTTTACAGACACAGCTTTAGATTACGGTGCTGAAAGTGGTGACAGGTTCTGCCTGCACTGTCCCAAGATGGCTGTTTGGGTTGCCTACTTTGAATTTCTTACTCTTCCCTGATTTGAGTACATTTCTAAAATCCAACATCTCTCCTGTAAGCAAGCATTGCTTTAATAAAGGAAGAAATTCTTTGCTCATTTACATGTTACATAATATAATGCAAGAGGTAAGGGAAGGATTTAGAGATGGGAGAATGGATTTGAAGTGACCTTTATTTTGCTCTATTCAGAAAGGATACTAACCATGGGATAAAAGTGATGAATGTCTTGTTAAAAATAGAGAAAGCTCTGTTTTCTTTTGTAGCAACTTAACTGAGCATGTCTCAAACTAATGAAGGAAAATGGGATAATGTAGAAATGATAATTCCTGTTTATGGTACAAAACTAGAAAACTAATATGCTGCATAGTTTTAAGCACTTTTTGTGGGGAATTAATATGATTGGTGTGTTACCTTTTTTTTTTTTTTTTTTTTTTAGTTTTTCGAGACAGGGTTTCTCTGTGTAGTCCTGGCTGTCCTAGAACTCACTCTGTAGACCAGGCTGCCCTCGAACTCAGAAATCCGCCTGCCTCTACCTCCCAAGTGCTGGGATTAAAGGTGTGCACCATCACTGCTGGGTGGTGTGTTACTTTTGGCAGGTGTGATGACTGAAAAAAATATATACACATTACAGTCTCTGAAGGTATAAAATGTTTTCTTAGAAAGAGAGGGGGCCTTTGCCTGTGTAATTAAATTAATAATTTTGAAATGGGGAGATTATACTGGATTACTCAGGTAGGCTTGAAATGTCAGCACATGTTCTTATAAGAGCGGGCCACCAGTGCTGGAGAAATGGCTCAGCGGTTTAGAGCACTGCCTGCTCTTCCAGAGATCCTGAGTTCAGTTCCCAGCAACCTCATGGTGGCTCACAACCATCTGTAATGTGATCTGATGCCCTCTTCTGATGTGTCTGGAGACAGCTACAGTGTACTCACATACATGAAATAAATAAATATTAAAAAAGAGAGAGAGAGAGTGGGCCACCAAGAGATTAGGAGGCAATATGACTACAGAAACCAAGATTGAAATGATGTGGCCATGGGCTGGAGAGATGGCTCAGCAGTTAAGAGCACTGACTGCTCTTCCAGAGGTCCTGAGTTCAAATTCCGGCAACCACATGGTGGCTCACAACCATCCGTAATGAGATTGGATGCCCTCTTCTGGTGTGTCTGAAGATAGCTACAGTGTACTCATAAATAAAATAAATAAGTAAATCTTTAAAAAAAAAAAAAAAGAAATGATGTGCCCACACACCAAAAAATGCATTTGTCCAAAGTTGCCATCAGTAACAGATGCTTCCATATAGCCCCTCCTCCCACCGTGTGCTTTGTGCAACCCAAGATAGATAGGAATGTGGGCCAATAAAAAGAAAATCATAGATTTAAACAGATGAAAAGTTCAGAACTCAATTCTACTATTCTCCAGTGTGAAGTTTGTAGATGACAGTGTCATAAGGTCAGAGAGAACAACCCTGCTATAACACCTTGGTTTGTAGAATTGAAGCAGAATGGCCAGCTTTCAGACCTGTGAGAAAATATGTTCAAAATATTATTTTGAAGCAATAAATGTACAGTAATGTCTTTTGAAAGCTAGAAAATACTAATACAGCAGTTATTCTTCAAAGTATAAATGAGCATTTCTAGTAACCTCATTTACCCAGATTCCTTCCATTTTAAGGACTTGTGATTTATTGCTTCCTTATTAGGCTGTGGTTTTATTTCAGATGCTGTAAATAGATTTCATAATTTATATAATGAAAGCACCTGGCAAACATTCATAGACACGAAACTCTTGAAAAGGTAGCTCAGAATAAGCTACAGGTGTTCTTTTTAAAAAATACTTTATTCAGTTTAGTAACTCCCTTGCATCTGTTTATTCTTATACCACCTCTTGCCTGCACATCTGCAATTTTATGATTTTTTTGGCCTTTATTGTAGAAAGAAGTACTTGAGGCTCTTAGCTAAGAACTGAGTTCTCTATTTACTCATCCAACAAGTGTCAGGGTCCCACTTCAGACTAGTTTCTTTACTCAGAATTTAACTAAAGAATGAAGGCCATCTGGGTTCTCTGTGCTGTTAGCCTAATGTCCATTCTGTTGGGTAGCATCGCACTGAGCCTGTGTTATCCTTATCTCAAAGATTGAGTTTGGAAGTTGAAGGAATAATCCAAGGAGCCAAGTGCTTCAATTAGAAAGAATCTATACTCAGCTATTTAACATACATTGTTCTGAAAACCAGTATTTTCAAAAATCTGTTACTGTTCTTAATGCCTGAATTAAAGGATAGTAGGAACCACATTCTGTATTATGGGATGACAAACTTTGTGTGTGTGTTTTCATACTCCCTTGAAAGTAGATACAAGACTCAAGACTCCTGGAGTTGAAGCAGGTTAATTATTGCAGCAATCTTTAGTTCCCTTTGTCCCAAGTCCCAGTGCAATGCAATGAGAATTGACAATTTGGTAGACAAGAAATCAGGTCCATTTCCTTCCCTAACAAAAGGGCAGTCAGCTTTGATCTCTAATATAAACAGATTCTCATTGGAAACAGAATGCGTTCTTAATCTTTAGAATGTAATGAATGTTTCTATGCAGGAAAATTAGATGAGGTGTAGGAATTATAACCCCTCAATGTGTGTAGTCTGGAATTTCATCCTTAGAGAGTTTTTGTTGTTGTTAATAATAGATTTCTCCCCGCCCCTCAGAAATCCCTGGATATGCAAAACATAAAAGTGTTTCTTTTTATGATTAAATCTTGTGAGCTTCTTCTCCTTTTTAGTACCTAGTTTGATTTGATAAAATATTTCATAGATTAAAAACTTAGGGATGTTTTTATATAGTTTCTAGAATAGTTAAGGTAATACCAACATGTGTCATTTTGGTAACAGCAATAATCTCAGTCGTTGTGGGGTTGTCAGGCTAAAAAATCCCTGGCCCTTGTTATCACTAATACTAATTCCCAGTGTGCTTGTCAAAGAGGTCCTCTGCCTTGTGTGATTTACAACCTCCCACCCACTCTACGGCAAATTGCTTGTGCTCTTACCTAATTCCTAGGTAAATTACTTAGGTAATGCATTTTGGTGAAGTCACAGACGGAGGGGGGTGTTCTTGTCAATGGCTAGTTTTTCCAGTTACAGTAGGAAAAGAATCCTGTTCCACTATCTCCTGAGTATAAAGTACTTTATTTTGCATTCAACTTGTTTTCCAGTAATCAGTTAGGGTGTGATTTCTTGATGATATCCTGAAGGAAGAATTGATGGCTAATGTTGGTTGTCAACTTAAGTGGCCTGAAAGATGCTGCTTGGAGTTTTTTTTAAGACGGGGGGGGGGAGGGGGGAGGGGGTGTCTTGAAAAAAAGGTAGCAGCCTTCTGGGAGATCCACCTGCCTGTCTCCTCAGTGCAGGGATCAAAGGTGTGTGCTACCACTGGCTGTGAGATGCTCTTTTAGTTAGGTGTTTATCAGTTACTTGGAAAAGAGAGGAGAAAAAATGTATTTAGTCTGTTGGTTGGTTGGTTGGTTGGTTGGTTGGTTGGTTGGTTTTCAAGACAGTCTTGTATATCATTGACTTTCCTGGAACTTGCTGTGTAGACCAGGCCGTCCTTGAACTCACAGAGATGTGCTTGCCTCTGTTTCTGGAGTGCTGGGACTAACGGGGGTGTGCCGACACCACCTGGCAAGAGGTACTTATTTCATGATAATCTTGAAGAAGAAGGAAACATTAGGAGCTGGGCACAAGATGCAGTCTTTCAGAGCACATTCCTAATGACCAGCTTTCTACAGTTGGGCGTCAACTCCTGGTCTCTCCCATCTCCCAGAAATACTATTGATCAGATTATAAAGTCAAGACATTGACCTGTTGATTAGATCAGGAGCCTCACAGCCCAACCACTTTTGATTATTGGATCCACAAGTTGGGCACCTATATAGGCATAGGAGCCTTTTGAGGTGGTTAGTGCCCATTAATATGTTTACATTTTTGGTTTTACACATCAGTTAAGAAGGAGTAACTTCAAGTTTGTGTATTGTGTACTTCTGCTTCCTGTTGGTTGTACACCTGGGTGCAGGCCTGAGAGTTTTAGCCCAGCCTCACTTTGAGCCCCAGCTCGTGGCTTCTTAATGAGTGAGTCAAGTATGACAAGCAGCTGCTGAATCTTGGCCCCTGCTTCCACAAGCTGAACCCTCTGACATTATTTCCCTTATGTGATGGACTGGATCTCCTGAACCATGGGCCAGAATAAATGCTTCTCCTAAGCTGTTCCTGTCTGGTATTTTGTTGTAAGAACATAGATGTAAATACAACCAATTAAATTTGTGCGATACACATTGTCAAAGTAAACACACTCTAAAAGGGAGGGGTAAGCGATTATCTAAGAAGAAATGGCTAAAGCAAGATTAGAATTCAGCAGGATAGCATTAAATCCTCTAGGCCCACATCTAGCTTCTGGGGCATGTAGTGTGGTTTGGGCTCCCCAGTATTGGACAGTGCTGCCTTTACATCCTTTTGTCCCACATGGTCTAACTCTCAGGCATGGACTTTCCTTGAGCTACTTGCAGCATTCTTCTATAGCTAGATGGCCCATTTCCCAGGCAATTCCAGTATCTCAGGATTCCATACTTTGTCCTTTGTGGGGCTGCCTGCAGAGATTCTGACTCTGCCACAAATTGATCACTTAGCCACCTAGGCCTTCCTTTGAAATTTTGAAGATCCATGGACCCTGTAGTGGCTGTATTCCGCATGCATACCAAGGCAGCTCCATAGAGTGCTCAGCTGTGTTACAAGCTTTATCTGTGTCTGGATTGCCTTAGACCAGTGGTTCTCAACCTCCTAATGCTTCGTTCGATACTTTAATACAGTTCTTAATGTTATGATGACTCCTGTCTTAGAGTTTTACTGCTGTGAAGAGACACCATGACAATGATAACTCTTATAAAGACAACATTTAATTGGGGCTGGCTTACAGAGGTTCAGTTCATTATCATCAAGGCAGGAACATGGCAACATCCAGGCAGGCATGATGCAGGAGGAGCTAGCTGGGAGTTCTACATCTTCATCTGAAGGCTGCTAGCAGAATACTGGCTTCCAGGCAGCTAGGATGAGGGTCTTAGTGCCCATGCCCACAGTAACACACTTACTCCAACGGGGCCACACCTCCTAATAGTGCTACTCCCTGGGCCAAGCATATACAAACCATCACAACTCCCAACCGTAAAATTATCTTGTTGCTACTTTATAACTGTATCTTTTTAATTTTTTTTTTGTTCGTTTTTGTTTTTCGAGACAGGGTTTCTCTGTATAGCCCTGGCTGTCCTGGAACTCACTCTGTAGACCAGGCTGGCCTCGAACTCAGAAATCCACCTGCCTCTGCCTCCCAAGTGCTGGGATTAAAGGTGTGCGCCACCATTGCCTGGCAATTTTTTTTTATCTTTTAATTTTTTTGTTGTTGCTACTTCATAACTATAATTTTGCTACTACTGTGAATTATAATATAAATCTCTGTTTTCTTATGGTCTTAGAATGACTCCTGTATAAGAGTTCTTAGACCTCCAAAGGGGCTACAACCCCACAGGTTGACAACCACTTCCTTAGGCCATGGTTATAAGTGGCCTCTGATTGCTTAGGCTACTGAACCATGGGAGAAAAAAATATCATTGTTCTTGAGGGAGTGTGGCACTACAGGGTGTCCCAAAGGAAAATCTTTCACATAAGCTTACAATGTTTGATCCTGGAGCCTGCACTGGGTACTATCTGGTCAGTTTCTCAGGTACTTCTAAAGTTATCTTTTCTGTTATCCGAATGGGATGTACTTGGTGGCCTTTTTAATGATATAATTTTAATTTTTTAAAAATTTATTTATTTATTTTCATTATATTTACAGCTTTCTGCCTGCATGTGTGCCGCAGGCTAGAAGAGGGCATCAGATCTCATTACAGATGGTTGTCAGCCACTATGTGGTTGAACTCAGGATCTCTGGAAGAGCAGACAATGCTCTTAACCTCTGAGCAGTATCTCCAGCCCAATGATGTAATTTTAAACAACACCCTCACTTCACTTCTGTAGGTGTTGCTGCTTGTTAAAGCAGGCTGATTTTGAATTTGTTATTTGCCATTTCCCCCAATTCCCTTCCCCCCTTGCCTTTTTGAACCTCACTGTCACTCTGGGTGGTTTAGAACTTGAACTCAATCTGTAGACTAGGCTGGGGAGATTCATCTACCTGCCTCTGCCTCCCCAGTGCTGGGATAAAAGGTGTGCCATCACCTCACCTGAAGTAATCTTTTTTTTTTTTTTAATTAATTTTGGATTTATTCTGTGTTTTTGCATGTGCTTATGTATGCTTCTGCCATTGTGCCAAGTTCTTGGAGTCATCTTCTTTCCACCTTGTGTCTCAAGAGATTGAACTCAGATCACCAGGCCTCAACTAACAACTGGCTAACAACTGAGTCATTTCCCTGGCTGTGAATTTGCAGTCCCTTCTGTGTGCTGGGATTGCAGGTGAGCACCACCAGGCTGTCTCATGCACACTATTGTTATCCACGCCTTTCTTATTTTCAGGGCAGATAAATCTCTTTTTTTTTGTTCTAGCTTGGCTTCTGTCAGTGTAAACTCAGCTAAAAAATAAAAATGGCCAGCAATAACAGATGCTGAATGGTGTCGTGTCTTGAAATTTTCCCTACCAAACTAATTAGTTTGTCACTGTTAAACCTAGCCTTTAATAGTTGAAACCCATAGACATTGTAGTAGGCAATGTGCTTTGGAATGTAACGTGAGTGCTTTCCAATCTGAAACTTCGTAAGCTCTGCCTTTGCTCTCTCCGTCCTGTGGATGTGTTGAACTTTGAATTCCTACCAAATTCACCCATGAAGTTCTGCTTATACTGTTGAAAACTTTTCCTAGCCAGCTTCTCTAAACTTGCAAAATTCTCCCACAAACCAGTTCCAAGAACCTAACTAATCCTTTTTACCAGGTTTTATTGCTGCAATGGTCCTGATTCCTTGGTTAGTTAGTTGTATCACTGTGGCCTAAATATCTGAGAAAATGAAGCAGAAGGATTTGCTCTGGCTTATGGTTACAGAAGTGTTCCAGTCTGTCATGGATGTGGCAGAATAGCAGCGCTTGTCATGGCAGTTATGAACCAGAGGCATCTATCTCTTTAAATAAGCATTTGTTCCTGTTTCCTGTTCCCTTTGAGAGCTTCCATAATGAAGCTATTGGTTCTCTCTTGTCATGTCCTGTGAACTTTTTGCTTTCTTCATAACCCCTTCTACAGACAACCCCCTTCTATAGAACCCTTTCTTCTGCCTGCTCAGTCTAGCCGGATGTTGGGTTCTAGTGAAATTTTTAGTTCAGATATTTTATCTTTTGGTTTTTCTCTTTGTTAAGTTTTTCATGTTGTTTGTGCATTATTCTACTGAGCCTGATGAGCATGTTTCTATTATTTTTAATTTTGTGGTATATAGAATCATGTGTCAGTTAAGCAGAGCCATTTGCTGGTGATTTATCTTCTTTTTTTTGGAATGTATTTCCCTGTGTAGTTTCTTTATGTCCCTGTATCATATTAAGCTGCTGCCTTTCTCAGTCTTCACAGGCTGGCCCTTCTGCAAGAGAAGACTCTGAGGCCTCTCTGATCTGTTCTAGTCTTGCCTGCTTTGTTTGTCCTGGACAGCTGGATGTGTATTTCAGAATCCTCCAGCACTGAAGTCAGGCAAGACTAGATATTTATTTCCCAGATATATTAGATCACTGCTTCCTGCCTCAGAGAGAGAAGCTAAGGAGCTGAGATTCTTTTCATGCACTGTTTCTATGCTGAGTTTCCATCTGAGTTGTCAGGAGAGTTCCTGCACTGCCTGGATCATGTTAGCATTTCAGAGACAGGCTGGACAGAAGCCCATTCTTTGGGTAGATCCCAGGAAAGTTGAATTATTGGGGACATACACAGTGTACTTCTTTTCCCTCCCCAGATAGAAGTTAGAAGCTAAGTTTCTCCTAATAATGATCCAATATTGGTGATTATGACATGAAGCTGTCTGGAATTTTCCTAATGTTGTCCACGTGGCTGATTATTTTGCCCTGACCAGTAAAGCTAGAGTCTTCTATGTAGCTAATGGATTGCCTCAAAGGGCATCTGTCTGATATGATTCACCTCTTAATACATTGGAGGTTAGGTTTTCTCTTTTGAACTTTCCCAGTGATAGATTCAGCTGGAACAAACTAAAAATAGGCAGATTGAAAAGAGAAAGAATATGCTTCTTTTTTTTTTTATTGGTTTTTTGATACAGGGTTTCTCTGTGTAGCCTTGGCTGTCCTGGATCTCACTCTGTAGACCAGGCTGGCCTCCAACTCGGAAATCCACCTTCCTCTGCCTCCCAAGTGCTGGGATTAAAGGTGTGCGCCACCACTGCCCGGCAAGAATATACTTCAAAGAAGGGTCTGATACATCCATTTTAGGGGAGTAATGAATGTTTCCTAGGGGGAGGAATGAGCAGGAACGCAGGCAAAGTTCCTCTGGGTTAGGGATGTAGTGTTTGGTTTTTTATTTTATTTTTTCCTTAAAAATATTTAAAAGTACTCTGCTCCTTTTTGATGGATCCAATCCCTAGGTAGACATAAGTAATGTCAGAAAAAAAACCTTGCTGTTTCCCAAGTGTTCTCAGATGTTGAAGACTGAGGGGTGTATTTTGAAGTATTGCTTTCTAAGGTATAAAGTTTAGACACCAGTTTGGGGAATACATATATATTTAGACCAATTGTTGCACTTCCTTTTCAAATACTAAAACTTTGTTTCATTTTTATTCCTAGAAATGTCTCAGGCTGTGCAGACAAACGGAACTCAACCATTAAGCAAAACATGGGAACTCAGTTTGTACGAGTTACAACGAACACCTCAGGTAATGTAATGCAGACTACTATAATTTATGGAAATAGGAGGTCTATGTAAATTGGGGTACCTTTGTAGAAAAGGAAGACTTAAAGAGAACTTAGTGGGTTGGAGAGATGGCTCAGTGGTTAAGAGCACTGCCTGCTCTTCCACAGGTCCCGAGTTCAATTCCCAGCAACCACTTGATGGCGCACCACCATCTGTAATGTGATCCGATGCCCTCTTCTAGTGTTTAAAGATAGTACAATATACTCATATACATAAAATAAATAAATAATACATCTTTAAAAAGAGAGAGAGAACTTAGCCGTGATAACATAACAGCAGTCATGCATCATGTTTGGCTGACACTTCATTCAACAAAGTTACATTCTCTGTTTAATTCCATGAAAGCATCTAACTTTTAATAGTTTAAAATGTATCATTTAGCCAGACAGTGGTGGTGCACGCCTTTAATCCCAGCACTTGGGAGGCAGAGGCAGGCGGCTTTCTGAGTTGGAGGCCAGCCTGGTCTACAGAGTGAGTTCCAGGACAGCCAGGACTACACAGAGAAACCCCGTCTCAAAAAAACAAAACAAAAACAAAAAAAAATTAAAAAAAAGAAAAGAAAATTAAAAAAAAAGAAAATTAAAAACATTCTTT
>NW_021604700.1:1959041-1966812 GCF_004785775.1 Grammomys surdaster | reverse complement strand
TTTTGTTTTGTTTTTTTCGAGACAGGGTTTCTCTGTGTAGCCCTGGCTGTCCTGGAACTCACTCTGTAGACCAGGCTAGCCTCGAACTCTCGAACTCAGAAATCCGCCTGCCTCTGCCTCCCAAGTGCTGGGATTAAAGGCGTGCGCCACCACCGCCCGGCCAAAAACATTCTTTATAAGTTAAGTAACTCATGCTATTCCTCAAAATGTTTTATAATTCTGGGCTGGGGTTCTAACACAATAAGAGTGACTCTCTAACATCAAAAGGGCATGGATCAGTCCCAGCACCACATAAACCAGGCAGGCTAATTTCCTACTAATGCTCTCTCCTGTCTCCCCTTCCCCCCAAAGACACCCCTTTTAGTGTTAAGGGTGTTTAAATAATGCAGGTTCAAGAGCCTGGAGAAATATTTTAGCTAAGACAAAGTTGGCTGTGTGTTTAAATTGACTATGAGCTGAACATGGTGGTGACTTGGGTGATAGGTACGTACATAGATTTTTGTTTTTATGATCTTTAGTACTTGGGTATGTTTGAGTTTGTCAATAATATAAAAGATTAAGTATCACTTTTTTACAGGAGGCAATAACAGATGGCTTGGAAATTGTGGTTTCACCTAGAAGTCTACACAGTGAATTAATGTGCCCAATTTGTTTGGATATGTTGAAGAACACCATGACTACAAAGGAGTGTTTACATCGGTTTTGTGCAGATTGTATTATCACAGCCCTTAGAAGTGGGTATGTTGGAATGAGTTATTAATGTATCCTTAGACTGTAGCACAGCAGTGCTTTCTGGAGAAATATGTTGTGTATAATAAATATTTGAGAACTGTATCCGCTACAGGGACTCAAATCATGATTGACTTGTTTATCTGGTTTTAAGGAGAGTTTAGTTAACATTTTACATTTCTGTGATAGTAAAAATAACTATTTAGAAATTAGATATTGTTTTTAGCATAATATTGTCATGTTTAAATTTTCTTCTCTTTTATTTAGCAACAAAGAATGTCCTACCTGTCGGAAAAAACTAGTTTCTAAAAGATCACTAAGGCCGGATCCAAACTTTGATGCACTCATCAGCAAGATTTATCCAAGTCGTGATGAGTATGAAGCTCATCAAGAGAGAGTGTTAGCCAGGATCAACAAGCACAACAATCAGCAGGCTCTCAGCCACAGCATTGAGGAGGGGCTGAAGATACAGGCCATGAACAGGTACATGAGGGGCAGAGGTGGACCGTGTCAAATGCTTATCAAATAACAGGCTTACTTTTTTTGTAAGATGAAACGCAGTGACAAAATAGTTGTACATAGTTCCAGAGTATTGCATTTAAAATACTAGAATCTTGGGCTTGTGGGATCCACTGGATCCCTGTGGAAGCAGAGAACCAACTTCTTTCTATAAGTTATCCTTTGACTTGTACAACATGTGCCCATAGAGATGTATCACACACATATATACACTTACCAATATTGATAAGTATAAAAACAATCTTGTGCTTCATCTGCATGGAATACATTTGAGAGGGTTCTCTCTCTATGTATATCTGGTTCTAAAGTTTCCCTTTATACTGCTCTGTCATAATGGCCCTGTGAAATAATGCCTTGTCTAAACCACATGTGAAGTTAATAGTGAGCTTTGTGTTAATTGTGCAGATGGTGAATGGGTTGAAGACGTCATTGTACCCAGCAGCATTTAGTGCAATTGATTTCTCTTTCCTCTTTTAATAGTTTTCTTGCCTGAATTTCAGGAGAATCTGCTTGTTCTTTTTTTTGTTCTAAGCCATTTTTTCAAAGTTACCTTATTAAGTTTTTATTTCTCTAATTTTTACAAGTGGAGTATTGCCAGCATCATCTAGTACAATAGCTAGTCTACAGAAGACATTATCTAATTTCAGGCTTTAATTACCATACATGCATACATACATGCATACATGCATGCATAGGCTGGGCTGCTGAACTTTAGACTGAATTTATTTCCTCTTCAATAGCTCAGAGATTGTTCTTTATTTGAGATGGGGGTCTCACTGTGTAGCCTTGGCTTACCTCAGACTTGCTCTGTAAACTAGGCTAGTTTTGAATGTGCAGAGATTGGCTTTCTCCTGCCTGCTGAATGTTGGGGATTAAAGATCTGTATAGCTGGCCTCTCTTGGATAGTTAAAAAGTATTTCAGAATTAGCATATCAGTGTGAAAACTATCAGAACCAGGCTTCTTGCTGTTCTATTTCCCTGCTTTAATCTCCCAGTCTAGTTCGTTTTCAGGGATAATTATAATTTTCCAAATAAAAGGCCCACTGGTTTAATGCCTGTCAAAAGCAGGCTGTCTTGAAAAGATCTCAGGGCTTCAGGTTTCATAACAGGTGAAGTAGTTGGAGCCTCCACATACTGTTTTTAGGTTCTCAGTTATTCTGAAGTACAGTGGTCAAAACCCCCTGTGCTGTAAAGGTTAAAAGATGAGTTCCATTTGTGAATTACAACTATATTTCTGAAAGTAGATACAGTGTTAAATGTTGAGTGTGCGTCTTTTTAGAGTATAGCACAATCCTTAGTTGTAAGGGCTTAATAGTTGTTTATGTTAGTCTCATGAGAAATGCAGTTATCCTTGGTGAAATACTTCTGTTGATAGTCTCTGGTCTTGTCTAACCCACATATGAAGATTCTGCCTTTGAGAGCGTTTGTGTGTGCTCATTTTTTCAGCACCTCTGTCTCAGATGATGCTCATGATAATACAGTTCTTTCTCCTCCTTGAGTGTGTTGTTATTCTAGCACTCCATCCCTGTCCTTCCTGCCTACTTTTCTTCCTGACATCTGTATCTACCGGCTTTGGAGTCTAGATTGCACTTGGACTTTTTCAAATACTTTCATATAGATAATGTTTTATGTACATTAGTTGTTAAGTATTTATAATCCCTCCCTTCCCGTCTCAGTTCTTCTGTGAGGTAGGATTTTGTCATGTAGTCCTGCCTGGCTTCAAGTGTGTGGTGACCCTCTTGCCTCAGTTTCCTGAGTCCTAAGATTACAAGGGTGAGCCACCACATTCAGCCACAATTTTAATTTATTGTTCTTCATATACTAATTGTAAAATACTGCCACCAGGACAGAGCATCCTGCTTAGATGTGACTTACTGTTCCTCACCTGAACTTTGTTCTTTAAATGCTGCTATTATAACATGTCATGTTAGCTTTTCTTCAGCTTCACGTGGTCCAGTGTTGCTACTGAACTAGTCTTCTAGTCTTCTGGTTGTTTTTCCTTCATGGGGGCCTTTTCTTTTTTTCTTTTTTTTTTTTTTTTTTTTTTTTTTTTGGCTTTTCGAGACAGGGTTTCTCTGTGTAGCCCTGGCTGTCCTGGAACTCACTCTGTAGACCAGGCTGGCCTTGAACTCAGAAATCCACCTGCCTCTGGCTCCCAAGTGCTGGGATTAAAGGCGTGTGCCACCACCACCCAACCATGTGGGCCTTTCTATGTTTTAAAATTACAGTAAACATCTAACAAAGTATGTTAACTATGTGTAAATTAATAATAGAGTTTATATTGCTTACTTATGTTTCCTGACCAGGTTCTAGAATTTTTTTCATTTTGTAAAACAGAAACTTATAACCTACTAAGTAGTGCTATTGTCTCACTCTTCTGTTCCTGGTAACTACCTACCTTCTAATTGACGGACGCCTCATAGAAGTGAGATCACATGTTTGTCCATTATTCTCTAGTCTTTATTGATTTAATAATAATTACCAAGCGAATACTTTGTTAATTTCATTTTTGAGACAGAGTCTCTAATCCTGGCTACCCTGGAATTTGCTTTGTAGATCAGGCTTACCTTTATCTTGCAGGGTAAGGGTAAGATTGGCTGCTGCTTCCTCCCAAGATGAGCCTTCTAGATCTCTGAGGGACATGTGGGAAACGATGACAACGTATTTCACCAAATTTACTCGTCAAATTTTCTCTTTTGTCTTTTTTTTTCCCCCCAAATTTTAGAATTCTAAAGTTCAGGGCTAGAGAGATGTCTCAGTGGTTAAGAGCATTGGCTGTTCTTTCAGAGGACCTGAGTTCAGTTCCCAGCTCACATGGCAGCTCACAACTGTGTGTAACTCCAAATCCCAGGGAATCCAGCATTCTCCTCTGGTCTCTGAGGCACTATACACACGTGGTATACTATAGACACAAACACCCATGCACATAAGATTAAAATAACAGTTAAAAAACAAACAAACTGGTTTCAAGTTCAATGCCTTAAAGATTATAATGTAAGCTTTATTCCTTTCAAACCCTTCTTAATTAGATTACAGCGAGGCAAAAAGCAGCAGATTGAAAATGGCAGCGGAGCAGAAGACAATGGTGACAGTTCCCACTGCAGTAATGCATCCACACACAGCAATCAGGAAGCGGGCCCTAGCAACAAACGGACCAAAACATCTGATGACTCTGGGCTTGAACTCGATAACAACAATGCAGCAGTGGCAATCGATCCAGTGATGGATGGCGCTAGTGAGATTGAGTTAGTCTTCAGGCCCCATCCAACACTTATGGAAAAGGATGACAGTGCACAGACAAGGTAAGTGTGGGAGCTGGTTCCAGATCACATGGTTTCACAAGGTTTAGTAGAACAGTTTGTGTATGAAATAAAGTCAGTATTTGCCCGTCCTAGTTTTAGAGTTCAATCTGAACTACTGCCTAGATTGCTTGTTTGCTTTTCCTTCTTCCCTCCCTCCATCCCTCCCTCCCTTTTTGATATTTGTTGACTGAGTGATTGATACTTACAGGAAAAAAAAAAAAGAAAAGATACAGAGATACTAAGATCTGTTCAGCTTCAGCTTTCAAAACCAGAAATGTAGAATCTCCCCCCCCCCCCCCTTTTTTTTGTTTTTCAAGACAGGTTTTCTTTGTGAGACTCTGGCTGTCCTGGAATTCACTCTGTAACCAGGCTGGCTTTGATCTCTGCCTCTCCAGTATAGGGATTAAAGGCATGAGCCATCATGTCCAGCAGAAATGTTAATTCTTAAGACAAACAATTTCCTCTTATTCTTAATATTCCTCTTTTTGCAGCCAACAGATTCAAGTAATTAAGGTTGAAAGGTTTGCTAATTTTTTAAAAGTACATTGTATATGGCTTTGATCTTTGTTGCTTTGTACCATGTGTTATAGAAGGTAAGGGTAGTGAGCTTTCCTGACCTGGCTTTCCTTATTATAGAGTAGTTAATTTCTATTTATTTCTAATAATTGGAACATACATGTTTTGCATAGCTTTTTGGCTCCATGATTTAGGAACGTTAATATACTCTACAAATTAAATGTTTGATGCTTTATTCTTTTAGATACATAAAGACTTCAGGCAATGCCACCGTTGATCACTTATCCAAGTATCTTGCTGTGAGGTTAGCTTTAGAAGAGCTTCGAAGCAAAGGAGAATCAAACCAGATGAACCTGGATACAGCCAGTGAGAAACAGTACACCATTTACATAGCCACAGCCAGTGGCCAGTTCACTGTGAGTATTTGTCAGTGACTGTTGAGGGGAGCTTCTTGACTAAGTAGCGAGGAGTGGTTTGAGCAGGGCCTGTTAGGAGCAGGAACCCTAGACCCACAACACAAAGCAGCGGATTGTTCTGTTATGCACCGACCTTTGATCCTGGGGCCTTTTGTTTGTTTAGTCTCACTGTAGTGAGCACCATGCATCTTCATAATCTTGCCTTTCTTCTTGTTGTAGGTTTTAAACGGCTCGTTTTCTTTGGAATTGGTCAGTGAGAAATACTGGAAAGTGAACAAACCCATGGAACTTTATTATGCACCCACCAAGGAGCACAAATGAGCTTTTAAAAAGCAATTCTGAGACTGAACTTTTTCTAGTCTATCCCTTTACTATTAAAGATGCACCGTCGTTACTTTCATGGACAGATCTGGGGTATGTTCAGTTCTCTTTCTGAGCCAGACTTGTTTACACTATTGGATTAATGTCTCCTTAACTTAAAGATACACTTTTTGGAAGGGACTCTAGTAACTCAGTACTCCTGCACTCCCTTAACAGTAAATCTAAGTTATACGCTTATAGAACATGTGGTTCCTTTGGGGAGGACACGTTGACCTAGGAGTTTTTGTAGTTCTGTGTTCTTTATTTTTTTCCTTCCAGTTTTTGGTCTTTTGAGACAGGGTCTCATTATAAAGCTCTGGCTAGCCTGAAACTTGCTGAGTAGAACAGGCTGGCCTTGACTTTGGAGTAATGCTCCTGCCCAAGTACTGAGATTCTGCCTGGCTTAAGATTCAGTTGGCCATCAGCCATCTTTCCCCCTTTCAAAAGGTTTTAGCTTAAAGAATGTTGGACAATATGTATTCTGACTTTTTTCCCTTGGAGTCTTGTATATTTATAGTTTTCTATACAAACTGTAGTATCTTCATGAAGACCAAGGCTCAAATTTACTGTGCTTAAAACAATTCTCATAGGATTATTATTTTCTTGGTATTTTCCTACATAATATCTCATTTAAAGGAGGTTCTTTATGAACTTAGTGTCCATTGTCATGCAATGTTTTGGTTTCGTCATGTGTTTTCACTATAAGTTTAGAATTTCTGGTCATGGGGAAGAGTCGAACAAAGTTCTTTGAGAACATGGTTCATTTACAGATTTCACTGAAGAAAGAGAAGTTTAAGTTGGTGAAAATATATCTATTCCTTTGTACATTTGAGAGTTTTTTTCCTTCTGTATTTTACTGTTCCTTTATTATGTATGTTTGATGCTTTTCTCTATTAAAATACCAGAGATTATGGAGATATTTTGCACTTTAGCCTTGATGAAAAGTACAAGATATGTTCAAAGCTTCCCCTCATTTCTTTTTCTTATTAATTCAAGAATAACATGACAGAGTTAAAACTAGAAAAGAAAGGTTTTGTTTGAAGAGGTTTTTGCATTTTGAGTTGCCCGGTGTTTATAAGTTTAGTGCTCTGCTAATTACACTCTGTAGAAACAGGTTAATGGAGTGTGAATATTATATTGATACATAGTAAGACAATTCAGTAGAAGAATGTCAGCCAGTTGGATAGCCATTCACATTTGTATTGGCAAGGTGTTGATAAGTCTGGGAACCACAAGACTTTCTGCTGACCAGTCAGACTTAATGTTTTAGATTTCATTTCTGTCCCGATGCTACATATGTCTCCAAGTTTATATTCTCTCAGTATTTACAAAGACATGTTTGCATTGAAAAATTTAACCCAAAAGGGTTTTGATAGAAGGAAGAGACTTCCTGTACCATTGTAACTAAAGTGTCAGTCATTTTAACTATTCCTCTGTCCCTTTAGACAGATTGGGGCCAGCTTGATGCTTTAATCTTGAGCCAACTATGAAAACTTAAAGGCTTATTAAATTTTTTACCATTTTACTGAAAATATTTGAAATCTGTTTTTACAATTTTTTTGGTAATCTGTGCCATAAGATTTGAAAACCACCAAAAATTATACAAACTTTTATATCCAACTCCTTTTCTTGGGTAATGTTAAGTTGTATGGATTATTAATGCATGTTCGCTGAATATAACTCTTTGTTTTGTGATGTGATTGCTTAGATTTTATTGATGATATATTAGATTAGTAGTTGTATTAAATAATTAAATTCTCCTTGTGGTTATTAATTGAAATTTTATCTAAGCAGAAAGTTATTCGTGACTATAAGCTTTGTGCTTAGAGAATATATGTTTTTATCTATGGGAGCACGTAAACAGTTTGCATCATTTAGGGAATTATTAGATGTGTACTCCTTTGCCAAATACATAGGTAATTGGTAGAA
>NW_021604700.1:1955419-1959031 GCF_004785775.1 Grammomys surdaster | reverse complement strand
TGTGTGTGTGTGTGTGTGTGTGTGTGTGTGTGTGTGTGTGTGTAGTCTACATAAGGTGTCAGGGATCCTCAATCACTCAGAATGTAGGGTGTGGCCTTTCTCTAGCTGGGCCTTTGGTGCTCTCTGTTGGGGTGCTGGGGAGGCGTGTTCCCCAGCCACTTGTGTGGCTGGTGGTGGCTACATTTGGAAGAGGACTGTTGATAGCAGAAGAAAGAAAAAGACTCTTAACTGTTGGTCTGCGTTTCCGTCTTACCACTGGGATGCTGGATTGCTGACAATCTAGAGAAGACAAAACTCGGGGATTTTAGGCTGGGCTTCTTCCTCGGATACTGGGCCGACTTGCCCAATGACTCAGGACCTGCAGTGAGTCCTGGTTGGGGTTAGAATCCAGCTTGGCACCAAGTGAGTCCCACAAGTACTGAGGGGCTGGAATGGGGGAAGAGGGACTCTTCTACAGGAGACTTAGGCTTTGTATGCTGAAGGCCTCCACCTGCGGCTGTCCTTGAAGGAAACAGTCCTTGGGATGCTCAATTTATTCTCCTGCCTCAGTCTTTCTGAGTAATAGGATGCTAAGAGCAGACCACAGTACTCATTTTCACACACACACACACACACACACCACCCCTGGAGTGGAATTCAGTGGCAGTTTGTACATCTACATTTATGATACCTCTAGTTTTCAAAACTTCATCTTCCTAAACAGAAACTGTGTATACTAAATCAGTCCACAGAAGCTCCTCTACCCCTCCCTCGATCACCTGTTCCACTGATCCTTCTCTTTGGGTAATTTTGTTTATAAGACAGGGTTTCTCTGTGTAGCCCCTGGATGTCCTGGAGCTCATTCTGTAGGTTAGGCAGGGTCAAACTCTCAGTTAACCTGCCTCTGCCTCCCTAGTGCTGGGATTAAAGGCATATTCCACCACACCTGGCTTCTAGTTGGGGTTTTTATACAACTCGGGACCATCTCTTAAAGAGTTGACATCGCCTACAGTGGCTGGGCTCTTCATAAATACTTAATCAAGAAAATGCTCTCCAAACATGCCAACAGGCCACTTTGGAGTTGGGTTCTCAGGTGAGGTCCCCTGTTTCCTGATGACTCTAATGTGTGTCATGTTAAAAGGTATTTCACACTGTGTATGTGAGCAAGCACTCGGGTCTGTATATCTGTGCAAAGGCCACAGTTGCCTAGGGAAGGAAGGTTCAGGAATTTCTTCCAAGTCCTAGAATTAACCAAAGGCTTTTGGTAATTTTAAGAACATTCAAGAACTTAGCATTTACATAATAATTCCTTACTTTCTCCACTTTCAAAATAAGTGGTCGTCCCAGAGATAGCTATGAAAACCAGCTGCTCTGTGTGAGCATAAAGTGCGTCACTAGAGTGCTCAAAGTGGAACTTGGAAACCACGCTTGAACAGGGTGAGAGGAGCTTAGCGGCTCCAGAGTCTGTCCAGATAGCACTGGGCCAGTGAAGTAAGGAGGCGGACTTCTGTGGTCATTTACAACAAATGTATACTGTACAAAATTGCTTCGGGGGCTGGCTCAGCGGTTAAGAGCACCGACTGCTCTTCAGAGGTTCTGAGTTCAATTCCCGGTACATGGTGGCTCACAACCATAAGATCTAATGCCCTTTTCTGATGTGTCTGAAGACAGTGACGATGTACTCATAGACATAAAATAGATAAATCTTTTTTAAAAAATTACTTCAGTGAGGTCACTAAACAGGAAACCATGGAGAATGAATTCTGATATCCAAAATTGTCACTGTAGAATATTTTTGAGACGATTTCAGGTCAGTCTGGCCTTGAATTTGCTATGAAGTCAAGTGTGACATTGAACTTTTGAATTTCCTGCTTTTACCGTCTCTCTCTGTGTGTGTGTATATAATAGTATATTAAAAGACACAGATACAGAGAACCATCTATGAGGAATACAGATGTTGGACTTATATTCAGCTTTTGTAAACTTGCCCAAATACCAGAGACACCGTGGTTAGGTCATGAAAATACAGAGAAACTTTCCAAATAGGAAATTACCAGTAAACAAGTTAGGAAAATCCCAAGAGAAGTCTTGATTGAAAAATACAAGGGTCAGGGTAGGAAGTTGGCTCAGTGTTCTGAGAGGTTACTGTTTTGTGCAGAACCCTGGTTTTGTTCTCAACAACTGTCTAACTTCGATTGTAAGGGATCTGAGGTCTTCTAGTCTTCCAAGGGTGAAGGGTAAGGTACCTGCACTCACATAGTACATGTAACTTTTAAAACCAAAAATCAAAATGAGGTCAGGTGCAAGAAGCACTGCCCGGTAGTCAGCCCTGACTCAAGCTATTTAGGCTTGCTAGACAGAGCAGTTCTAATTGATCTTTATTCTGATTGTCCCTAAGTGGAGCTGATGGTTGTGGAATGTCGTAGAATTAGCAAACCTCAGAACATAACAGGATATGTGATCAGCGTGACCCTGCTCTGAGGCAAGCTATTTTCTTGTGTCAGTAACAATATGGAATGACTGGCAGGCATGGAACAAAAAAACTACAGCTATGCTTGGGGAGCAGGCCTCAACACAAAACACACAAAATAAAAAACCAATGACTAAACTCGCTAGAAGGTTCCAGCAGGCTTAAATTACTAGGATTAATAGTGAATTTGAAGACAGGCAAATTGAAAATGTCACCCAATCACAAACAATGGAAAAATAAGTGACTTAGCCAGGTGTGGTGGTGCATGCCTTTAACCCCAGCACTCAGGAAGCAGAGGCAGGCAGGTCTCTTGAGTTCCAGGACAGCCACAGCTACATAGAGAAACCCTGTCTCAAAAGACTTAGGATTGCTGTTGGTTGCTATTGGTGAGCTAAAACAGAATGTAAGCTCTAAAATGGATAGGGAGTATTTGGAGAAGTCGATTCCAGAAATTTTAAGATTGGACAAAACAACAACCCCCCCCCCAACTTTCACATTCACACTGAATGAATAGACTGCACCTTCACACTGGCTTTAAGAGAAAAGGCATTCACATTTAAGAAATCCGTGACAGCAGTTTCCCATTACACCAGGGGTGTGGAAAGGCAGTGAATGGCATTTTAAAGGCTAAACAGAAAAGTAAGAATGTTACGCCTAAAATTATTCTACAAAAAATGAAACTTGGCCATTCTCATGGTAGGCCAGAATGTATAATGTAAAAAGACAATTGTAACAAAATATAACAGAACAAGCCAGGTGGCTTAAAGTATAGCTTTTTTTTTTTTTCTCTTCAGTGTGAAGGTCAGTCTTAAGATCAAGTAGCCAGCAATGTGTAGATCTGAAAACAATAGAATTGACCTCACCCTGAGCACCAAAATATACAGACTAACCACATTAAAGATTCCTTACATGACCTCAAATGTTCCTCATGTGGAGCACCAAATTGTGGTTGGTTTGAACACATTAACAATAAACTTATCAATATGAAGAATTAAGGAAACAAAACCCTGTCTTAGGCACCGTTCTGTTACTGTAAGGAGAGATTGTGGGTTTCCTCACACTCGTCTGGAGCAGACATCGAACAGGGTTTGGAAGTATGGTGAATAAACCACACCAGGACTGAAGTCAGTAGGCAGATCAACTTAGGGTGACTGAAGTTTTGG
>NW_021604700.1:1952232-1955319 GCF_004785775.1 Grammomys surdaster | reverse complement strand
CCGCAGGAAATTGTTTCTATAATCTAATTGCAGCTACATGACATTCCTCAGGTAGAAGCGTGTATGGGGTCTTAGAATTCCCCAGACAAGGTCAGAGAAGAAAACCCAATACTGAAAGGAGTCCATAGTATGCCCAGTCCAGAGGCTGTCCAGTCATGGTGGACTTTGACCTTAATTTGTGGAGTTTTCCAACAAGACACCAGGACCAAGGCAAATAAAGAGAAAGCATTTAATTGGGGACTTGTTGAACATGGGCTTTTAAAACCTCAAAGCCAACCCTAGTGACACACTCCAACAAGGAATAAATCCTAATCCTGTCAAACAGTCCATTCCCTGGTGACTAAGCATTCAAATAGGTGGGCCTATGGAAGCCATCCTTATTGAAACCCTCACAAACACTTAAGCCTTGGTGCCATTTAATCAAGAATAATTCTAGATATGTATTCTTTACTTGGGTCTCCCTGCCTTCCATTGTTCCCTGTCTGTTGCTTGAGTCTGAATCTTCTTGCCTGAATGCAATTTTGTGTATCTGTCCCTGTGTTGGAGTGTGTCCATCTGTTTGCTTATCCTTAACAAAAGTTTTTGTTCTCTTTCATTGAACAGCAGCAAAACCATCGCATGAGGAAGGAAGGAATAGTAGTATACTTTACAGAAATGTTTTAATAGATTTAACAAGGGGTTAAGTCAGATTCTAACTAATCCCAACTAACTGAGATAACAATACTACAAACAACATTTCAACATTTATGATGGGGTTGAAGAGATTGCTTAGTGATTAAGAGCACTGGTTGCTTTTGTAGAGGACCTGGGTTTGATTCCCAGCCCCCACAGCTTGCGACCATCTGTGATTCTAGTTCCAGGAAATCAAAGGCCCTCTTTTGACTTCCCTGGGCACCAGCCATGTATGTAGTTACATATACATACACATAGCCAAAACCTTCATATACAAAAAAAAAAAATCAACATGATGGGTATTTATTTATAAAATTGTTTTCAGGAGAGCAGGTGAGATGGCCCAGTGGTTGAGAGCACTTGGTTTTGCAAAAGACTTTGGTTTCCAACATCTATGTGATGGTTCACAACTCCAGTTCCAGGGGATCCAACACTCTTCTGACTTTCAAGTATGCCTACAGTATACATACATGCAGGCAGGCAAAGCACAAAATAAGATTAATAAATCAAAAAAAAAGTTGAAGACTGCTTTGAGTTTATTTGCTGTTTCCAGCAAATGATTGTTCTGACACATGCATTTCTCTGGGTCAAGGGCATGGAATAATACATAATTTAAGATTACAGCTATGTATTAGTTTAGCTTGTAAAGATTGATGACATGAGAACTCCCAGGCAAGTAAGATTGGCTATATTGTTCTCTTAGAGGAGTGGTTCTCAACCTGTAGGTGGAGACCCCATGGGGAATGGCGTTGAATGACCCTTTTCACAGGGGTCACATATCAGACATTTTGGATATCAGATATTTATGATTCATAACAGTATCAAAATTACAGTTATGAAGTAACAACAAAAATAATTTTATGGGTGAGGTCACCTGAATGTAAGGAACTGATTTAAAAGCATTAGGAAGATTGAGAACCACTGTCTTGGGAGGGCATTAAACAAACTGTGTTAAATAACACATGGATAGCAGTCTTAAGTGTATTATTAATTTTGGCTGTGAAATCCAGCAGTCTCTTAAGATGTAAGAGATATTTTTATCATGAAGCATCACCCCCAGGACCCTGTTTTCTGGCCTAAACAATTAGCTACCTTACTGTTCTCAAATGCTGGCAACTGAATGTGTTCTATCCTGTATTTTTGAGGCAGCCTTGCTTTATAGTCCAGGCTGGCCACAGTTCTATTCTGCCTCATTCTCTCAAGTGCTGGCATTATGTATAGATGTACTGTCAACTTGGCAGTTATCTCATTCTTAGTAATCCCTTCACAGCAATCTCAGGTTGTAATGACTAAGAAATTCATTTTAGGGCTAGAGAGATGGCTCAGCCCTGGCTGGTTTTCCAGGGGACCTGGGTTTAATTCCCAGCACCCACATGCCCACTCACAACTGTCTGTAACTCCGGTTCCAGGGGAACTGACACCCTCACACAGACATGTGTGCAGGCAAAACACCAATGCACATAAAATAAGAATAAATAAATCACTAAAAAATTTGTATATATAAAAAAGAGAGATTCAGTTTAAAGATGGGCAAAGGATCCAAACAGACAACTCTCAAAAGAAGACAAACAAATATATGAAGAAATGCTGAAAACTATTGACCAGCAACTGAGTCTTGCAGCTGCATTCTGTTGACAGCCAGCAATCTAAAACTGGATTCGCTTCCTTACAGTCTGTCTTCCTTCCCTAGCTAACAGATTGTATCAGGAGGTCAAACACAGAATCATTCCCAAGCCTCGTCCTGCCTTTCTGTCGGCGGAAGGTCTAGGCTCTGAGTGAGGTTGATGGTGTTGGTGCTTTGCTCCTGAATGTATCCCTTTGTGTGTAGCAAGGCAGGATACAAGCACCAAGGGCACCAAGCCTTGTGTTCCTCCTGAGCAGTCGTTTGGATGGCAGCCAGTTAGAAGGTTCACTAAGAACAATAAAAACAGTAATGTGTATGTGTAGATTTTACCTTAATTCATGTATGTGTGGATTTTTGCTTTAGAATAAAGTACAAATCTTTGCATAGATTATGAAATGTCCCTACTAAATCACTATAATCAGAAAGATGTAAGATTGTATTAGAAGGGCTACTACCAGAGGAAAAAATTAGTATTTGTTTTAGAAAACAGAAAACAACTACTTTGTTGGAGGTAAGTTAACCATTATGGAGAGCTACAGAGGTCTCTCAGATGGGTATGGTGCACAGTTTTAATCCCAGCATCAGGAAGAAGAGACATGCCAGTCTCTGAGCTTGAGGTCAGCCTGGTCTACATGTGGAGTTCCTGTGCTAGCCAGAGACATAGGACTCTGTTTTTAAAGAAAAAAAAAAGAAGGAAAGAAAGATGGATGGACAGAAAGAAAGGAAGTGAAAGAAAGAAAAAGGAAGAAAGAAAGAAAGAAAGAAAGAAAGAAAGAAAGAAAGAAAGAAAG